>NC_056737.1:1968342417-1968542361 GCF_019279795.1 Protopterus annectens
AATCTCTCCTGGCAACTCCCTTGGGAGGAAAATTAGCATTTTTTGCAGACAACTGGCACATCATCACAAAAGACAAATGAGTTCTAAACATTGTCTTTCAAGGATACAGATTCCACTTTCATACCTTACCAAGGATCAAAGGAATGCCAAACCTGCCACCAAATCAATGGGCAGAGGCACAAAAACAAATTACAGCTCTCATGGACATGAGAGCCATTCAACAGGTACCTACACAGGAGCAAGGACAAAGCATGGAGACCCATTCTGGATCTTTCAATTCTGAACACTTATCTGCAAGTACCAAAATTCAAGATGCTAACACTACAGTAGCTTCTTCCCATGCTGGGTAAGAATGCTTGGCTAGTAACTTTGGACCTCAAGGAGGCATACCTGCATGTCCCTATCAGACAAAATTGCAGAAGATACCTCCGCTTCATTGCATGTTCAAACGCATTATCAGTTCTCTGCACTGCCCTTTGGCTTGTCTACTGCGCCTAGGGTCTTCAAAAATGCCTGGCACCAGTAACTGCATACTGCAGACAAAGAGGAATGCAGATATACCCATACCTGGATGACTGCCTTATTCAAGCAGAAAGCAAGGACATTCTTTTAAAGTATCTGGCATTTGTCAAACACCTCACAAAACATAATATTCCTGGGTGCCAGCTTGAATACAACGGCCCAGATGGCTTATCTCACGCCAGACAAGCAACGACAGCTGATTCAATATTTCAAAATAATGGCAACAAAGACCCAACTCCCTGCAAGAAAAATTCTGCAGGCCTTGGGATTCATGGCATCTTGCATACTACTAATACCATTTGCAAAACTGCATATGAGGAAATTACAATGGTACCTGAAAAGTGTATGGACTCAGCACAGCCACAGCTTGGAAACAATGATCCCACTCATTCCCTGCCTTCAACAGGAGTTTCTATGGTGGGCACAGCACACCTCATGTCACCTCAACAAGGGACAGCCTTTCACCTTACCCACAGCCAGGCAAACTATGACAACAGATGCATCGGACTATGCCTGGGGAGCACACATGGCAGGACAGTGCATTCAGGGCAAATGGACTACAGATCAGAGGCATCTGCATATCAATCAAAAAGAAATGCTAGCAGTACAGCTCTCAAGGACCTTCTACACCCAGGACAACTAATAATAAAGACGGACAATACCACAGTAATGTGGTACATAAACAAGCAAGGGGGTACACATTCCTACCCTCTATGCAGGCAAGCAGTGACCTTGTGGAACACTACACTGTCTCACCAGGTTCATTTACAAGCACAATTCCTGCCAGGAAAGAAAAACACATTGGCAGACGACCTAAGCAGAAACATCATGGATCCACACGAATGGAAACTAGATCCACAAGTATTTGCAATGATAGCTCAAAAATGGGGACACCCAGACATAGATCTGTTTGCAAGCCCCCACAACCACCAACTTCAAAAATTTTGCACAAGGACCTTCCATCCACTAGTTTGGAAAGTGGACGCCCTCTCATTCATTTGGAAAACATTAACAGTATATGCTTTCCCTCCACTGCCTCTTCTAGCAAAGGTACTGCTGAAAGTCAGATTAGAGAGGCCACAAATGATACTCTTTGCACCAGACTGGCCACGCCAGCATTGGTATCCAATTTTAAGGAACATGGCCCACGGCCCACCATGGATTTTGCCACAAATTCCTCACCTGCTCACACAGCGAGACAATCAGATTCTACACAGCCAGCTCAAGACTTTAAACCTGGCTGCATGGCAAATTTCCTAAACAACCAGCCAACACCTTTATCCAAAGCTATTATGGATGTCATTCTGGAGGCCAGGAGGCCCAGCACCAGAAAAACCTATTCAGACAAATGGAAAAAATTTTGCGCAAAAAATCCCCTTGATCCAAACTTCCCTCAGATTCTAAAATATTTAACTGAGATGTTGCACAAAGGACTTTCCTTTTCATCTATTAAGATCCACGCCTCAGCAATTTCAGCTCACTACAACACGGATCCACCTTTATTCTCACATCCACTCCTAAGACAGTACCTCAGAGGGGCTAAGAACATAAGACCGCCAAGGAGAGCACCAACACCTACTTGGGATCTCAACTTTGTTCTGGAAAAGCTTACACTGCCGCCCTTTGAACCAGCTTTTTCAGCTAATTTAAAATTTCTTTCATGGAAAACTGCCCTACTACTAGCAATAACCTCAGCTAGAAGAGTCTCAGAGCTACAGACACTAATGGCAGTAGAACCTTTCCTCATTTTTCATCAAGACAGAGTCTCTCTACGAACTAACCCTTCCTTTATGCCAAAGCTGGTATCCAGTGTGGCCCTAAACCAAACCATTCACTTGCCCACCTTTTTCCCAAATCCCCAGAACAAAGGAGAAAGACTCCTGTACTCTTTGGACATTCACAGGCAATTACGTTACTACTTGGATAAAACTAAGGCTTTCAGAAAAACTGACCAGCTCTTTGTAGCCTATGCTACAGGGTCACAAGGAAAAGCCATCTCAAAACAGGACATTTCTAAATGGATAGGGCATTGCATACGTTTCTGCTACACACATCATGGGAAACCGGTACCTGCTAACATTAGGTCCCACTCCACCAGGGCTACAGCTACATCAGCAGCCTTTCTCAGGGGAGTGCCAACCAAGGATATTCTGGAAGCTGCAACTTGGAGTTCAGTGCACACCTTCACCAAACACTATCACTTACCTCTATACTCTAAGACTAGAGCTGGTTTTGCCACTGCAGTTTTGCAGAGCCTACTATCTTCTTCTAACCCTGTTTGACTCCACCTCCCATCCTTAGCTTTGGGACTCAACCCAAGTGTGATGACTGCAGCAGGGTAACACGATGAACATAGTACAGTTTTGTACCTACCATAAATGTAGATGTTCGAGTGTTCACCCTGCTGCAGTCCAGGTTACCCTCCCTCCATCCCCTCTGAACTAGCTGAACTTATCTCTACCACTGTATCCTATAACTACCTCTGTGGTGTATTTGCTTGTGCCTAAGGGTATTGTTTTATTTTTACCTAGCTATATGTATATGTATTTATATTTTGCCTACCTATTGGGGGCACCTGACATCTGGGGCAAGAAAAACTGAAGAAAATGGCGTTGGATGCCTCTTGCATACCCCTGGCACACTGACGTCAGGGAAGAAGCGACAACAACCGACGCCGGACCAAGACTTGAATTCGGGCTGACTGCGGGACCGCCTGACGGCAGGATAACCCAAGTGTGATGACTGCAGCAGGGTGAACACTCGAACATCTACATTTATGGTAGGTACAAAACTGTACTTTTGGTGAGATGATTAGAATGTCACAAAGTTAAGATGGGATGGTAGTCACTAAGAGAACTGGAGCGAATATGGTCTGTGCAGTAATTATCTGAGTATGAAGCTTGGATTCAATCAAGGGTAGAAACAGTATTTTTGGTTTTATTAAAAATGAGTAAAGGAGGTTATAAGCTGGGTAAAGTTGAAGAGGTTTGAAGTAGCAGAGGGATGATCTGATATAATAGTTTGCTAATCGATGTTGACATCTCAAATTATAATTGTTTCATAGGGTGTATTACTGCATGCTCATTAGAGAATATCTTCCAGAACTGGAATATTATTTTGAAGGGGAATATAGAGAGCAATAGTAAATAATTTTTGTTTAATTTTAATAAAGAAGTAGTGTGACATTTATCACATTGATCACCTTAACTGTACAAGTTATATCCTGCCAAGCATTTAGCAGCCAGCCAGCTTCCAAAGCCTCAGGGCACCATCCATGCACCCAGTCATTCACCTCAAGTTAAGCTGGCTAAAAGACAAGTTTGGGCACCAAGCCCTTCAGAGCTTTACTGTTGTTGTAGTGTATGCTCCTCAGAGACTTTCGAGGATTGACAGCTTGTCCTCTTCCTTTGCTGGGCAGGTGAGTTTCCCTTCGGTGACAGAAATCTTCCATTTAATATTTTTTAGTATTTATGCTTTCCTCTTCAGGAAAGTTATTTTAAAGCTAGGAGTTTGTTTTAACAGACTGTCAAGTGACTGTACTGTACTTTTAAACAGAAGGCATTCTTTTTTCCTGTCAATTTCAAAGTAGTTTAAAGCAAGTGTAAACTATCTTTTCTGCGTAGAAATTGTTTATTTTGCATTGGGGGGGCTGAGACAGTATTTTTACTGTGTTTGGCTGGGGAGGGAGTGACTTATAAAGACACTATCTTTACCAGCATTTGCTGCTAATTATTCCCCTGTGAAAAAGGCAACATTTTTGACTTGACCATAGAACAAACTGTCAGTCCCTTGGTCAGTCCCCCTTCTAACCACAAAAGAAAAAGTTAAGCAAACAACCTTTGCAACCACAGGCTAGCAATTTGCCTCAGCTGCAGGTGGGTGACTGTACTGTAGCCATTCGTTGAATCTCAGACCACTCCTCTATTACCTCAAATCCACTGGTGTAGAACCTACAGCCAGTGTGGACTGGAGATTGCCATGTCCTCTGTGGCTGTTGGGGTCCCCACAGTGGGCAAGTGAGAGCCGCTTTTGTTGGTCCTGGGGAAGGGAGCAGGGAACACTTCCCTGATCTAATGTCCTTTTCATTTTTCCTCAACCCATGGGTTCAGATCCATCCCTCGGATCTGACTCAGCCACATGTTCCAGACTTTGCATCAAACTCTTATGCACCTTCCTCTACCCATAATGCCCTAGTCCATCTCATGTGCCACCATCGTGCCAAGATGTGGGTTCCTTTCTCAAGCTGTTATATAGTGAACATTTGCAAGTTTATCCTTTAAAAGTTTTTTTTTTTTTTGTGGAATACTGATGTTCTTCGTGTTTCACTGTTGCAGTCATTACATTTGGGTAATCCTGCTGGCAGGTTGCCCTCAGTCAGCCTGAATTCCAAAGTCTTGGGTCCTGCATCGGCTGTCGCTGCCCCTTCCCTGACATCAGGTCGTCAGGGGTATAAAAGAAGCAGCCGACGCCATTTTATTTAGTCTTTCTTGCTGAGCGGTGCCCGAAGCAGAAGCAGTTCGCAAGTGCTGGCCGGCCGACTCCTGAGATTTTCGAGTTGGAATTTCAGATCTGAAGTCTTCTATAAAGCCAAGTACCCCATTGGGGAAACTTTTTTATTGCTCCAGAACCAATGTCAGAAAAAGTTAATAATTGTATTTCTTGTGGGAAGCAAATACCTCATAAGGACTTTCATTCTTACTGTATTCCTTTCCTAGGCCCTGATCATAATTTTCTGGGTTGTTGGTTTTGTGCTAGATTTAACCAACGCACTATTAAGCGTCGGTATGATTATGCTTTAAACTACTTTGGACACAGATTTAATTGTCCAGAAATGTCGTTGGAAAGCCATCTGACTACCGGAGTTCACAAAAACACACAAAGAAAAAGAAAGGCCGCCGAGGCCCAAAACAGATAAAGCTTCTCCTAAGCCAGTCGCCGGTTCGCTAGTTCTCAGGTGCTTTTGCAGCCCCTGACGACCGCTACTTTAGAGTCGCAGGCCACTACCGACTCCCACGTGGAGTCGGCCATGCCACTGGAAACTCAAAGTATTGAAGCCTCGCACGCTAATCCTTCAGATGGGACCAGAGCCACTGAGCAGGCACCGGCTTCTGAGGGTGTATTCAGACCCAAACACCTATACATTAAACCACCTTCAAAGACAAAGAAGCAACCTCAAGAGCCATGTGGACAGGTCTCCATGCCCAAAAAGCAAATGCTCAAAATGGCCGAAGACTTGATTATCTTGATCAGGGGTACCCATCCACCTCCTGATAAGAGGCCTAGGCAAGAGACTGACTGAATCTTCAGATCAGGTTTCCATTTCTTCTGATTCCTCTTCTGATCAGGAATATTCTTTTCCCCCCTATGAGGATTCTGATGCTGAAGAATCCATACCTTCATCATCTCCTGAGGATTATTCTTTTGGGGAAACCTTGCATACCATGAGGGAGCATTTCCACTGGGAGAGCCAAGATTTTTCAGAGTCTAAAAAGAGGCTCAGGGATTTCCAGTTACTACCTCAGCACAAGCCACTAGCCATCCCTCCTGTGTTAGACATTGTAGATGTGTTTTCAGAGTCGAGCCTTACCCCTGACTCCTTGCCTCCAGCTCCTGTTAAGCCTGACAGATATTACAGGGTTCCTGACTCACATAAATTCCTTTTTAAAAACCCTGCAACAGACCCGGAAACTATTTCTCAGGGTCCCAAGGGTGTTAAGACTTCCGCTGCAAAAAAACCTACCCCCTTTGATAGGGATTCTAGAGCACTGGATAGATGGGGGGAAAAAGGTTTACACATCTGCTACCTTGGCTATAAGGGCCTTAAACTGTTAATTTCATATGCTCAAATATCAACAACATGTCTTGGCATTGCTTAAATATAAATTGTTAAATCCTGAATGTGCAGAAAACAAGGAAATGCAGGATATATTGCATGCAGCTGAACAAGTAGGAAAGCATACTTTGCAATGTGGTTTTGATTCTGTAGAGGCCTCCTGCAGGGCCGCAGTTACTGGTTCTGTAATTAGAAGGCATGCTTGGTTAAAGGAACAAAATCTGCCTGATGATGTTAAAGTTAAATTATTAGATGCACCTTTACAGCATGATTCTTTGTTTGGTGTTAAGGCAGAAGAGGTGTTAAAGAAAATTGAGGACAAGGCTATGTCTATGCAAATGGTCAAAGATTTCTTACAAGTACAGCCACCTAGGTTTAATAGACACTGGCCAACTAAGAATTGGTCCTTTCCAATGTCAGACAGACCTGAAAGGGGTAGACCCAGGTGCCCCAGAGGCAGATCCCAGGCTCAAGGTTCATACAGGTCAAAGCAATGGGGTGCTTCTACCTCCAAAAATGGAGAAGACAAATCACAACCTTACAGGAAACAGTCCCAATGACTTCCCCCTGCCTGCACCAAGCACGTATTCCCTGGCAGCACCCTTAGGGGGAAAATTAGCACTTTTTTCTCAAAATTGGCACATTATAACCCAAGACAAGTGGGTTCTAAATATTGTGTCACAAGGCTACAAGTTCCATTTCCATACCCTGCCAAAGACAAACGGCTGGCCAGATCTGCCAAAAAATCAATGGGCAGAGGCACAAAAACAAGTCTCATCCCTCATGGACATGAGGGCCATTCAACAAGTGCCAGAGCAAGAGCGGGGACAAGGATTTTACTCAAGACTGTTCTTGGTACCCAGAAAGGACAAGGCTTGGAGGCCAATACTGGACCTATCTATTCTGAATACATTCCTGGATATACCAAAATTCAAAATGTTGACTTTGCAGCAACTTCTGCCCATGCTGGGCAAGAACGCTTGGCTTGTAACTTTAGACCTAAAAGAGACATACCTGCATGTCCCAATCAGACAAATATGCAGAAAGTACCTCAGATTCAAGGCTGGCTCAATGCATTACCAATTCCCTGCACTGCCCTTTGGCTTATCTACTGCGCCCAGGGTCTTTACAAAGTGCCTGGCACCAGTAATTGCATTCTGCAGACAAAGAGGAATACAAATATATCCTTACTTGGACGACTGTCTGATTCAAGCAGAGAACAAGGACATTCTTCTACAGCTTCTGGCATTTGTGAAAAAACGTCTAACATGCCTAGGGTACACAGACAATGAAAAGAAATCGAAATTAGTACCCTCTCAAGAGATAATATTCCTGGGTGCAAGCTTAAATACAACTGCCCAGATGGCTTATCTCACGCCAGACAAAGACAACTGACTACCTACTTCAGAATGTTAGCAACAAAGGCCCAGTTATCTGCAAGAAAAATTCTGCAGGCTTTGGGTTTCATGGCATCCTGCATCCTACTAATTTCATATGCAAGACTGCATATGAGGAAACTTCAGTGGTACCTAAAAAGTGTTTAGACTCAACATTGCCACAGCCTGGAAACTATAATTACTCTCATTCCCTGCCTGCAACAGGAGTTTCGATGGTGGGTTCCAAAAACATCCAAGAAAACAAGGCAGAAGGAAGGAAAAGAATCAAATTCAGGATGTATAAAATTCCATTTAATAATCCATACGTTCAGGCGAATTGCCGAGGTACCAGAACGTATTGATTATTAAATGGAATTTTATACATCCTGAATTTGATTCTTTTCCTTCCTTCTGCCCTGTTTTCTTGGATGTTTTTGGAATCAAAGTGATTTCTTGCTTGGTGTGTATGCTATAGTTTCGATGGTGGGCAAAGGCTTGTCACCAAAACAATGGACAGCCGTTCACATTACCCCCAGCCAGGCAGACACTAACAACGGATGCGTCAGGTTATGCCTGGGGTGCCCACATGGCAGGAAAATGCATTCAGGGAACATGGACCTCAAACCAAATGCATCTACATATCAATCAAAAAGAGATGCTAGCTGTTCAAAATGCCCTGACAGCCTTCAAGGACCTACTTCAACCAGGACAACTACTGATATAGACAGACAACACCACGGTCATGTGGTATATAAACAAGCATGGAGGCACACATTCTTACCCCCTTTGCAGACTAGCCATGACTTTGTGGGACACAGCATTGACTTACCAAGTACTTCTGCAGGCACAATTCCTTCCAGGAAGGAAAAATATTCTGGCAGACAAACTAATCAGAAACCTCATGGATCCCCACGAGTGGCAGCTGGATCCACAAGTCTTCAGCATGATAACAAGGAAATGGGGATGCCCAGACATAGATCTATTTGCCTCCCCTCACAACTACCAACTAAAGAGATTCTGCACAAGGATTTATCACAGACAAGCATGGAAAGTGGATGCCCTATCCTTCAGCTGGAAAAAACTTTCAGTATTTGCCTTTCCCCCTCTTCCTCTCCACCGCAAGGTACTCCTAAAGATCAGACAGGAGAAGCCAAAGATGATACTGATTGCACCAGACTGGCCCCGCCAGCCCTGGTACCCAATATTAAGGAACTTATTTCAATGCCCACCTTGGACCCTTCCTCAAGTACCGCATCTACTGTCCCAGCAAAACAATCAGATCCTGCACAGCCAGCTCAGGACTTTAAACCTGGCAGCATGGCGGATAATGTAGTCATACAAAACACACCTCTCAGCAAAGCTGTAATGGATGTCATTTTGGAAGCCAGAAGGCCTAGTACTAAAAAAATCTTATGCTGGAAAATGGAAGAGATTCTGTGCTTGGAACCAGGCACAAGGAACAGATACAGCTGTGCCAAATATTCCTCAGATTTTACAATACTTAACTGAGATGCCGGACAAAGGCCTATCTTTCTCATCCATTAAAATTCATGCCTCTGCCATTTCGGCTCATTATAATGCAGAGCCACCAATCTTTTCGCATCCCCTAATAAAACAGTACCTCAGAGGAACCAAAAATGTAAGGCCTCCAAGAAGATCTCCAATGCCTGCATGGGACCTCAACTATGTCTTGGAAAAACTCACCCTGCCTCCTTTTGAACCAGCTGCTACTGCTGATATAAAGTTTTTATCTTGGAAAACAGCTCTGCTCCTAGCAATAACTTCTGCAAGACACGTTTCGGAGCTACAGGCACTCAGGGCTGTGGAACCTTTTATCATTTTTTATCCAGAAAGAGTCTCCCTGAGGACAAACCCAACATTTATGCCTAAAGTGGTATCCAGTGTGGCTCTTAACCAAACCATGCATCTGCCAACCTTTTATCCAAACCCACAGAACAAAGGGGAAAGAATTCTGCATTCATTGGATGTACACAGACAGCTTAGATTCTACTTGGACAGAACCAAAGTTTTCAGAAAGACGGAGCAATTACTAGTGGCATATGTTGCAGGATCACAAGGAAAGGCTATCTCAAAGCAAACTATTTCAAAATGGATAGCTCACTGCATTCGTTTCTGCTACTTACAACATGGCAAGCCAGTGTCTAAGGGCATTAGGCCACATTCCACCAGAGCTGTAGCCACTTCAGCGGCCTTTCTCAGGGGAGTACCAACCCAAGGACATTTTAGAGGCAGCAACCTGGAGTTCAGTGCACACCTTTACAAAGCACTATCATCTGCCACTCTACTCTAAATCCAGGGCAGGCTTTGCCACTGCAGTTCTGCAGGGACTCATAGCCACTCCTAATGCGGTTTAGCTACAGCCTCCCAACCATAGCTTTGGGAATCTACCCAAATATAATGACTGCAACAGTGAAACACAAAGAACATAGTACAGTTGTGTACACTTACCATAAATGTAGATGTTTGAGTGTATTCACTGTTGCAGTCCAGGTTACCCACCCACTATCCCCCTTTCTTCTGATGGACCCTATCTTTCCTTCTCTGATTTATACAACCTATGTGGTGTATTTGCTTGTAGATTAAGGTAAAGCTTTTATTGGTGCATGTATTTATATATATATATATATATATATATATATATATATATATATATATATAAATTTTGGCTACCCTTTTAGAGGGCACCTGACATCTGGGGCAAGAAAAACTAAAGAAAATAGCGTCGGCCGCATCTTTTATACCCCTTACGACCTGACGTCAGGGAGGGGGCGACAGCGGCCGATGCAGGACCCAAGACTTTGGAATTCAGACCGACTGAGGGCAACCTGCCAGCAGAATAACCCAAATGTAATGACTGCAACAGTGAATACATTCGAACATCTACATTTATGGTAAGTGTACACAACTGTACTATCTCCACCTGACAATGTGTCCTTCAGGAATATCTTGGAAATACTGAAGCAAATGGGTGGCTGGTCATCCTAACCCCCCTTCCTTTGAGGAATCAGTGTTCCTGGAGGGCCTTTGGGGCAGGCCCGTCTATGTCCTGGGTTACCCCACCAGTGGACCAGCTCATTGACCTTATCGCCCACTGGGCTTGGAAGGAGCCTGACACCATGTTACCCATCCCCAAATGTGTAGAAAAATACCTTAGTACCCCCAGTGACTGCCTGTTCTGGAGTAAAGGTGTCCCAGTTGATGCCATTGTGGGGTCGGCAGCCACTAAGGAGCTAGTTGAGCAGAGTTCCACTGTTCATCCCCCGAACAAGGAGCCTCAGACTTTGGACCGGCATGGAGTGCGTATATGCCTCAGCCACCTTTACAGTGAGAAATTACTTGACTTACTTTACGTGCCTCCAGAGAGACCTGATTAAGGAAATCATGACATCTGTAACGCAGTTGTTGAAGGACCTCAAGTAGTTATCTCCACACCTGACCACTATGTTCTCCATCGTTAATTCCTCAATGAAGTTAATTTCCCGTGCTGTGGAAGGAACCTTTTGAGCAGTTGGTTCAGGTATAGCCCTCAGTAGACATGCCTGGATGAGGCTGTGTGAGTTTGCGGACCCCTTCAAGGTGTCCTTCATTAACGCCCACTTTGATTGTTCCTCTTTGTTTGGGTCGTCAGTGGAAGAGACTCTTACCCACAGTGAACAGGAAGGTAAGACCCTATCTGCCTCAAGAACCAGTGGAGTAAGAAGATGTGGCTCCATAAGTCTCTGGTCTTTTCTGGATTCGCAGGATGAATCCTCTTATAGAGATAGAGGGAGAGGATTTAATAGTCGGTCGCCCCAGAAGGAAAAGGGGTCCACAAAACCAGGGCCTCGGAGAACCTTTCTCTGAGAGGCCCTATCAGCACTTCTAAGGTGCTGCCTGACTGCCCTACTCTGGAGGCACTCGGGGGCAGACTGTCTTTATACCCAGACACCTGGACAAACATAAGTTACACCTGGATCTTAAATATAAATTCCATATGTTACTGTATTCCCTTTCCCCTTCCTTCTCCCAGCTCTGGGACATACCTCTCTGATGTGCCACCCAGTCAGAGGGAGAAAGCCTCTCAAGAAGTTCAAAAACTTCTAGAAACAAGAATTATTTAGGAGGTCCCAACTGAACAACAAGGATGCGGAACTTACGCTTCTTTCTGGTGCAAAAGAAGACAGGGGACCTTCGACCAATCTTGGATCTGAGCAGTCTGAATTTGTTTTTAAAGAAGCTGAAGTTCTGCATGGTTACGGAACGGTCTATTCTGCTGCTTCTGTACATGGACGATTGGATGTGTTCTGTAGATCTCCAGGACACGTACTATAATATCAAAATAGACAGGCGCACCAGGAGATAGCTGCTTTTCAAGCTGGGAGCCAATCATTACCAGTTCAGAGCACTGCCTCCCAGTGTTCACCAAATGCATGACAGTGGTTGCAGCCCACCTCCATCTGCAAGGATTCCAGGTGTTTCCTTACCTAGACGATTGGCTCCTAACAGCACCTACAAGGCATTAACTACTTCAAGCTATTCGGGTTATGTTACAACTTTTCAATTGCCTGAGAATTACAGTGAATCTGGCAAAATCAAAGCTGTCTCCCATACAAGACACAGAGTTCATAGGAACGTGATTGAACACAACTACACAGATAGCTGCATTTACCCCCTCAGAGGATGATTTCTTTGAGACAGCAGGTTCAACTGTTGCTAGACACTCCCAACATCGCCAGCTCAGCTGGTCCTCATGGTTCTGGGGTCCATGTCTGCTGCCATTCTTCTGGTCCTGCTTGCCAGGTTCTTCATGCAAATTCTGTAGTGGGCTCTAGCGGTCCAGTGGTCTATACTGCGCCATCTGTTGTCAACCCCACTCAGGCTGTCTCCAGTCTGCAGGCATTGTCTGCAATGGTGGATTCTCACAGACTACCTCCCTCTCGGCAGACCCTTCACCTTTCCTCCACCTATAGCCAACGTGACCACAGACACTTCCTTGTTGTGGCTGGTGTTGGCATTTCCAGGGAAAGATGGTCAAAGGTACATGGTCCACAACAGAGACCAAATTGCTCATAAATGTACTGGAGATGAGGGTGGTTCTTCTGATGTTGCAAGCCTTTCAGGACTGCCTTCCTCTGGGAATAGTTACAATTCTTACAGAAAATAGGTCGGTGGTTTGGTACATCAACAAGCAGGGAAGAAACCATTCATACCTGTTGTGCAGGGAGGCCATGAGGGTTTGGGGATGGGTGATATCTTCAAAATGCTGTCTCATTGCAACACATATTCCGAGGGAGTCCAATGTTGTGGCAGACAGACTGAGCAGATGGATCTTAAGTCCTCATGAGTGGTCCATGAACCAGTCAGTAGCGAATCAAATAATCAGGCATTGGAGCCAGCCTTGCTGTGACTTCTTTTCCTCTCCCCTGAACAAGTGCAGCAAGTACTTTACTCTGATCCCCGCCTTGGGGGAGTCACCCAGGGATGCTCTAGTCCATGATTGGCCCACTGGTCTCCTGTGTGCTTACCCCTTGATTCTCGATACCCACATTTTTACAGAAAGCCAGCAGGTTGAAGTTCAGTCTAATCCTCATTGCTCATTACTGGCCTCGTCACGTATGGTTCCATTTCCTGTGGTCTCACAGCAAATATCCTCCGTGGATACTGGATCGTGGGCAGGATCTGATTTCCCATCCGTTGGAATGTCAGATTCATAGTCTCCAGTCCCTGAGACTAACTGCTTGGTTTCTGCACTTCCAGTGATTCTATGAAAGTCCAGGCTAGCCTCCCTGGTTCGAGAAATTATTCTTGCTTCTCCAAAGTCTTCTACCAAGAAAGTCTATCATAGTAAATGGAAGAGATTTTCCATTTGGGCATCACAACGGACTATTGATCCTTTTTCTGCTTCAGTTTCAGATATTCTTATGTTTTTCAGCTCGCTCTTTCAGCATGGAGCTAGTTTTTCTACTATAAAGTTACAACTAGCAGCCATCACAAACTTTCATGTAGGGAAGGGCAACAACCTTTCTTCTCCCATCTCCACTTCTAGATTATGTAGAGCTTTTATGAAAGGAGTCTTTCATCTCAGACCTCTGATGAAAGACCCATCTCCTCCTTGGGATCTCACCTTGGTACTTCAGGGCTTTACTCAGAAACCATTTGATCTTGCTAGGTCATATGATTTAAAATTTTTGTCTTGGAAGACTGCCTTTCTAGTGGCCATTACTTCAGCAAGAAAAGTGTGTCGGAATTACAA
The DNA here is from genome assembly GCF_019279795.1 of Protopterus annectens. Classification (NCBI taxonomy): domain Eukaryota; kingdom Metazoa; phylum Chordata; order Ceratodontiformes; family Protopteridae; genus Protopterus; species Protopterus annectens. The sequence goes on from NC_056737.1 coordinate 1,968,356,402, forward strand.
GCTCTGTCTTCCCATCCAACATATATTACCTTCTTCAAAGATTGCGTCTCTATAGTTAAATCAAATAGGATTTAGGAATATTGATATATCTTCACAATCCTGTACAAACAAATACCTCTCAGCAAATCCTTTCTACACTTTCTTTTTGTGTTTGTAATCAGCTAATATCATATTCACTTGTTTAAAGAAGCTAAATATTTCTTTTTTTTACATCAGTACTGAATGTATTTGTTCTTAAGTAGGATTGTATGAAGATTTTTTCATTTATCTGGTTTGAACCTATTTGTATTGTATGAATTATGTTTTTTATGGTTTTGTTTTTGTATTTGTGTTTTTTAAAAAAAAATGCTAATAAAAATTAGATTGCAAAAAAAAAAGATAGTCTCCCTTAGAACAAACCAGTCTTTCATACCGAAGGTCACCACAGTGAACAATTATTTACCAGACCATTCACTTGCCTATTCTTCCCTAATTTGTCCAGTAAAAGTGAATACATGCTGCATTTGCTGGATGTACACAGACAGTTAATGTTTCTGTTTACACAGAACTAAACCACACAGGAAATCTGATCATATGTTCATCACCTTCTCACCAAGTAGGTTAGGTCAGGCCTTGTCCAGGATTACTTTAGCCATGTAGATTACTGATTGTATTTCTTTGGTCTGCTCCCAGCATGGCATACAACTCCCCCATCCTGTTAGAGCTCACTCTACTGGGTCTATGTCTACCTTGATTGCCTTCCCTGCAAGAACTCCTGTTGATGAAATTTGTGCTTTAGCAACCTGGTCCAAATCTCATACTTCTGTATCTCACTATAAATTGGACATTATTTCTAGAAACAGAGCATCCTTTGGTTCTGTGGTGCTCGGACATATCCTTTGAGGGCCTCCCAGGGTTTATGTAGCTGGGGACTGTGACCTAGTCTTGATGCATAATGAAATGGACAAACTCAGATTAGAAGTTATGTACTTGGATCTGTGTTGTCTAGTTTCATTATGCATCACCCCACCCTCCTTCCCCCATCCTTTTGCCTATGAGAGCAATATAGAGGATAAGGGAACCCACAGGTTCCTAGTTAGGGCTCCAGTTGGTCACTTACTCTTATCTATACAGTATTATAAATCTAAATCTGTTTTTGATAGGGCAGCAAACTCGATCTGAGGGGTTGGAGAATGAGTGAGGCATTATGGTAGAGGGAAGATTTTGAGGCTCAGATTGTGTCTGGAATAAATGGCAGAGTCATTTCCAAGGATGGATCTGAAGACCCAGTCTTGATGCATAATGAAACTGGACAACACAGATGCCAAGTTATATTAAGTACATAACTTCTATTTTCACCCCTTCACAGGATCAAGTCTTCCTGGGGTGCAGGGTAGAAACAGATCTCATGCGGGTCTCTCTTCCCCCACAAAAGGCACAGGACTTCATCTTTTACTTCTAAAATGTTGTTCTGCTTTACCACATTACAGCCAAAGAGTTCCTCAGGTCTAGGGCCTCATGGCATCCACCATTCCCATGCTTACCTTAGCCAAACTCCACATGAGAAAATGACAGTGATATCCAAAATCAGTTTGGATGCAACACCAGCACCCCTTAGAATTCTCCAGTCCCCTCATCCCCTGTCTGAAGAAGGAACTTCAGTGGTGGATACATCGTGTCATTCAACCCAGAACTACCCTTACACCTTCCTGCTCCTCGCCAAGAGATCTGCACAGATGCCTCAGACGTAGCTTGGGTAGCAACCTTCCACCACCTGAAAGTACAAAGGGATCTGGTCTCCCTCTTAATTGAAGGAACACATCAGTGTAAGGGAGTTGAGTGTCCTGATATTGGCCATGCGGACTTTCCACCCCTTATACCAACTGGGACCTTTGAAGCTGTTCACAGACAATGATGGAGTGAGGATGGGGGACCATATCCTATCTGTTGTGCAGACTGGTTCTTCAGGCTTGGGAACTGGCTGTAAAATTCCAAGTAACCCTTTAGGCAGAGTACATCCCAGCCTCTCAGAATTGGCAGATTACCTGAGCGGGTCCCAAACACCATCCCACAAATGGATGCTTCAGAGGGATGTGTTTCTAGACATTGTCCACCAGTGGGGTATTCCTCAAACAGACCTTTTTACCTCCCCCATGAACAGCTTCCAGAGAGCTCCATCCTCTGGTCTGGAAAGTGAACGCCCTTTCTTTCTCGTGGAAGAGGTTGTTTCTACATGCTGGTGACTCCCTTTTTGCCAAGACAGCATTGGTTCCCTCTCCTCCTGCATTTAACCAAGGGCAGTCACCCTGTTACCTCACAGGGACCCTCATCCATCCCTCTTGGTGACTCTTCAGTTGACCCTGTGGGTGATGGGGTACTAATCACTTTCAAACACCTATTCTCTGAGGATGTGCTCACAGTCCTGCAGCAGGCCAGGAAAACAAATACCAGAAAATCTTACTTAGCAAAATGGAAGAGATTGTCATAGTCTGGTGTCTGAAACAAAATCAGGACCCATTAACAGTGGAAATTCCCTTGGTTTTGACTTATTTGTATGAATTGCTTGATGCTGGTCTGGCTTACTGTTCAGTAAAAGCGCATATGTCAGCCATATCTGCCTGTCTTCCTCTATCTCCCCCCTTGGGTAGCAGATTTGAGGCAGAATGATTTCTTAAAGGAGTCCTACACATTAGGCCTTCCAGGAAACCTGTTCTGCCTCCCTGGGACTTTAACTTTGTTTTGAAAAAGTAGACTCTGCCACCCTTTGAGCCAGCTTCCTCAGCTTCTGTTTAGTACTTTTCCTGGAAAACTGTGTTACTCCTAGCCTTAACTTTAGCCAGACGAGTGTCTGAGCTACAGACCCTTATGGTATTGCCACCTTTTCTGGTCTTCCACAAAGACAGGGTCTCTCTATAGACATATCACTCATTTATGCGTAAGGTAGTCAATGACCTATCTCTAAATCAGTCCACACACTTACCTACCTTTTTTCCTTCTCACCAGAACTGTAGTCATCCATACTTTAGATGTCAACAGGTAACTTAGATTTTATTTGGATAAGACCAAAGCTGTTAGAAAGTCAGATCAGCTTTTTGTTTCTTACCACCCATGGGCTCTGGGTTGGGCTGTGTCTAAGCAGGCTGTTTCCTCCTGGATTGCCAAGACAATTTCCTTCTGCTACACTCACCATGGTAAGACTCTCCATTCCCCTGTTAGGGATCATTCCACCAGGGCTATTGCCTCATGTGAGGCCTTTTTCAAGGGATTGGACACCAACTCAATTCTTGAAGCAGCTACATGGTCCTCAGTCCATGCCTTCACCAAACACTATAAGTTAGATGTAATTTCTAAATCTAGAGCAGGGTTTGCCAGAGCCATACTGCAGGGCTTCCTGGAAAGCTTGGCTACTCCCTTCTCCCTTACTTCATGATCTTTGGTATTCTCCCTCATGTTATGAGTACTGCAGCAGATGAACAGAAGGACATAGAATAGTTGTGTAAAGTCTGACCATAATGATAGATGTCCTTCTCTTCTCTTGCAGTATTCCTATCCCTCCCTCCTTCCCCCTGGCCTTGCTCTTCTTCGATGATTCTTATCCTACTTCCTTAGGCTTGCATTCCTCTTGGGGCAGTCATTTCTGAGGATGGTGTATGCATACATCACTTTTATCGCCAACGTCCGATCACAGCCTACATGTAATGTACCACACACCATACAGTGGAAAAGTCTTTTGTATACGGGCCGACGTCGGGTTGTGTACAGTGGGGCACTCCATGTAAACCCCCCCCCCTCCCCCAGAACTCATCAATTTAGTTTCCACTGGGCTAGAAAGGAACTGATTACCGTCAAACCTATTCCAAAGTGACCCGATAAATTCGTAGCCCCTCCAAAAGACAGACACCACACGGGAGCAAAGGAGTCTTGGTTGATTCTGTGGTGGTGTTGGCAACCATCAGGAAAAAAATAGCAGAACAAAGCTCTTCTGCCAGTCCGCTGAACAAGGAGTCTAGAGCATTGGACAGATTTGAAAAGCGAGTCTTTGCATCTGTGACTTTTGCCCTGCGGTCAGCATACTTCATTAGACTTCAGAGAGATTTAACCAAAGAGCTGTTAAACATTCTCTGAGTCTGTCTGCAGAGGATTTCAAAAGAACATCCTAGCAACTGGCCACTTTGTTGCCTACATCAAATGCTTTAATTAGTTTGGTTTCTCTTACAACTGAAGGCAGCTCATGAGTAGCTGTTTCAGGCATTGCTATAAGGAGACATGCCTGGATGTGGCTGTGTGACTTTGTGGAGCCTTTTAAGATCTCCATTATCAACATCCCATTCAATGGCACATTTTTACTTGGGTCGTCAGTAAAAGAGATGCTTACCCACAGCAAACTGGGTGGAAAGACTGCTGTGGGAATCAAATTTTCTACCTCTCAACACACCTTCTTCAGGAATCAGAGAGGTGGTCAGAAAATGTGGTTGCAAAAATCTCAGTGACCTTTTCAAGACCTACACTGTGATAATTTTCTCCAGAGGCAGAGAAAGAAATCCTAATGGAAGTCGTCAGCTTAGAGGCAGAGAAGGCCCGCAGAACCAGGGTTTCCAGGATTTCTTTCAGGGAAGACCCTTCCAGCCCTCCTGAAAGGCTGCCCACTTGTCTACCTCTGAAGGCAGCTGGGGATGACTGTCTTTGCACCCAGATGCCTGGGCAAATATAACAAAAGATTCATGGGTGCCTTTTTTTAGGTAAGGCTCAAAAGTCAAACCCACCCCCGTAAACAGCACAAATAAAAACATGAGGGTTATGCTACTCAATGCCAGGAGTTGAAATCTCAAAATGCACGTGCTCGAAGCACTCTTCAGAATGGAGAACGTCGACATCTGTCCATTAACTGAAACCTGGTTCAAGGCTCCACAGATTATCCCAGCACTACCAGGCTACAGACATGGACCAAAACACACAAGGTGGGGGTGTATCCATATTCATCAAGTGGCGCAGCATGATACCTCTGAGATTATCCATGTGCAACTAACATCGGGCAAATCTGCAGTGCAAATTGTGGCCTGCTACAGATCACCCTCCATGAGCCAGGACCACCACTCCGCCTTTCTAGAGACACTGGAAAACATGAAGGTCCTACCGAACACCCTGATATTGGGCAATTTCAATTATAGGTTCATAGGTAGGTACTAGGCTATTGGCCCTAGGGCCTATACAAGCCTAGCCAAAAAGGTACCCTGGCTTTCGCCACCCAAGAAAAATATTTTCCTGTGCCCCTGTCAAGCAGAACCACAGAAGTGATTTCCTGTGCCCCTGTCAAGCAGAACCACAGAAGTGATTTCCAGTGCCCCTGTCGAGCAGAACCACAGAAGTGATCCCCGGGGTGAATTTCCAATTACCCATCCAGTCATCAAGATTTTTCTTGGAGTGCAAATGAGGAGCTCTGTTTGACATAGATAGGTAGTCTTTTTCCAGAGTATGGGAAGTCTCTTGGACAGGAATCTATCCCTCCAGCATGTTCTGTTTACTGTGGTGACAAGGTTTAGGTCCCTAGAGCGTGTAGCTCGGAGAGATTTGGATTTCTTTAAGTGAAGCATGCCCAAAAGCTCTGGGTTTGACATAGCTTTGTATGTTAGGCAGAGATCGCCTCTGAGTAGGCAATATGCGACAGAGTAAAGCTGGAGTTTTTTGAGTCGGTCTGCATAAGGCATCTGTTTGAGGCCAGTAATCCTCTTTGTGAGGTATTTTTGCGGCCTTTCCAGTTGTTGTAGATGTCTTATGAGGTACACACCAAAAGGGGCATTGTACTCTGTAATGGGGCTAATGAGTGATGAGTAGAGGGGAACAATGACCTCTTTTTTTCTGGATGAGAAACCTTCTGAGGTGTGCCACGTTGAAGGATTTCCTGACCACTGTGGCGATGTGATTATCAAAGGAGAGACTACTCTCCACCTGTGTCCTAAGATCTCTTATCACACTTTCGATGTTAAGTAGACTACCGCCTATGTGGTAGTTCATGGGTCATGGGTACAGAGTTTTTACCAATGGGGACAACAATGCACTTTTTGGCATTGAGCTTGCGACCATGGCTGTGACACCAGGCATCTGTCTCAGTGAGGCCCTTTTGTAGGATGTCCACATCGTTAAGAGTGTCGATTATGGCTCCTAGTTTGCAGTCATCTGCGAATTTAGTTAGCCAAAGACCTTCTGTGTTAGTGTGAACTTCAGAGAAGTAGATACCCAACAGGAGAGGACCCAGGACTGAACCCTGTGGTACTCCACTTATCACTGGTCTGAAGTCTGATTTGGAGTCTGCTACTTTCACAGTGTGGGTTCTGTCAGTAAGCCAGTTGGCAACCCATCTTGTGACATAGGGATTTATACCTAGTTTAGTGAGTTTATCTATAATTCCAGAGTGGGGGATGGTGTTGAACACCTTGGCGAGATCTAGGTAGGCTGTGTGAACCACCTTACCCTAATCTATGGCTTTGGTGACTACTTCAGAGAAATCTGTCAGGTTTAGGAGGCATGATCTGCCTTTTACAAACCTGAACTGTGTGGGGTCCAGAGTTTGGAGATCTCCAATGTCTTTGTTTATGAGTTCCATAATGGTACGTTCCATGGCCTTGCAAACCAGGCTCGTCAGGCTAATGGGGCAGTTGTTCCCGTGGTGTGTTGTGCCCCCCCCCCCTTTGTGGAGTGGGATAACCGTCGCGGTGCGCCCATTCAATGGGCATAAAGCCTGAGGTGAGGCTATGATTGAACATGGTACTTAGGTGGGGTGCCAGTTCATTCTGTAGTTTGTGTAGAAGGCAGCCTGGGATGTTGCCAGGTCCCATGGTGCTGTGTTCTTCACTTTGGAGAGTGAGATTTTTACCTGTGCAGCTGCGATTCCAGGAACTTTGCATTCTTCCGGTGTAAAGATGGGCCTTTTAGGGGGTGAGAGGGGGGTAAAGTTAGCACTGAACCTATCTGCCAGGATGTTGGCAATATCAGTTGTTTCTGTATATTTAGAGTCATTGTGCTGTAACTCAGAGCAGATCTGAGTGTTGCCATTGAGATTCTTGACATAGTTATAGAATGCTTTGTGGTTGTCTTTAGAATCAGTGGCGATTTTGTTTTCATAACTAGCTTTGGAGGATTTTATGAGGGATCTCAGCTTCTTACTGAGGCTGACCAGGGAGTTCCTCCAATCATGGGATTTTACTCTTTTTTTGCAACAGTTTCTTTCTTCTGTTGTAGAGTTTGTTTATGGCAGAAGACCACCAGATTGGCTTCCTTATTTTGGAGGATAGCATATTGGTTTTCTTAGGGATAGCATGATCCATGCACTCGTGTAAGTGCTTATAAAGTGCATTTCTGTAGGATTCAGCAGTCATACTTCTATTGTCCATCTGCATAGGTGTTGTGAAGTTTGCCACTTCTGTCTTAAGAAGCGTGAAGTTGGCTTTGGAGAAATTTTTTACGGTTGTTTTCTTAATGGGGGGTGGGAGCAGGATGTGGATGTCTAGGGTGATTAGCTTGTGTTCGGATCTGACCAACGAGGAGCTGACCTCTGGTGTTGAACACTGGTCACCCATGTTGGTGTTGACCAGGTCTAGGATATTGCTGCCCCTGGTGGGGGTGTGGATAAATAAACCCAAGGCGTTGGAATTGATGATTTCCAGAAAACGTTGAGCAAAAAAGTTGGTACACGAGTAGTTTTCCCAGTTAATAGTAGGGTAGTTGAAATCACCTATTAGAGTGTTGGGTTGTACCTTAATATTTTCCAGTGTATCAAGAAAAGAGGAGTGGGAATTCTGGAGCATGGTGGGGGGGTCTGTAGCATGCTATAATTTGAATTGCGGTTTTGCCCAGAGTTGGTTGAACTTGGATAATCTCGGATGCATTATGCTGAGCCACTAGCTTGGAGGTGTGGATATCCTTAATGAATATGGACACACCTCCACCTTTAGTGTTTCGGTCCGTGTTTGGTGGCTGAAAGGTGTGATATGAATTATAGCCTGGTAATGCAGGAGTGCTCTCTGGAGCTTTGAACCAGGTCTCTGCCACTGCACAGATGTCAATGTTCTCCATTTTAAGGAGTGCCTCGAGTGAGTGCATTTTGAGGTTTAGACTTCTAGCATTACCCTCAAATTTTGCTTGCTTGTACCTGTTACGGTGGTGAATTTGTCATTTGAACCTTGCCTAAAAAACGCACTATAGGGGTGGCAAGAGCCTTTGTCAGTACCGTTAACTGGGAAAACTACTCAATTACAAACTCCCAGGTCCAGAGCTTCCTGGAATTTATCAACTCATATGCCCTGGATCAGCTGGTAAACTCCCCTAACAGAGGTGAACACATATTGAACCTGGTCATCACCAACTTGGGCGACAGGTGTTCCGCACCGGAGGTCAACCCGTCACTGGTTAGATCAGACCATAAACTAATCACTCTGGATGTCCACACCACACCACCACCCCCAACCAAGGAAACCACAGTGAAAAACTTTACTATAGCAAACTTCACCTTACTTAAGATCGAGGTGGTAAGTTTCACATCCCCCAGGCTAAAGGATAACAGTGTCCAAGATGCAGGAACCTTTGCAGATGCACTCAATGAGCACCTACAAGGACGCATGGATCGTGCCATCCATAGCAAAACCAAGACTCACTCCCCTAAGAGAAGGAAACCAGTCTGGTGGACCCCTGCCAATAAGCAGGCTATACAATAGGAGGAGGAAACTAGTTCAGAAAAAAAGCAAATCCCAAGAAAGAAAGACATCCCTGATCAGTATCAGTAAGAAACTAAGATTCTTCATAAAATCATCCAAGGCTAACTTCAGAAGAAAAATAGCCAAGGATTCGAAAGATAACCACAAAACCTTCTTTAGCTCTGTCAAGAATCTAAGTGGCAACTCGCAGATATGCTCTGAGCTAGTGCAAAATAGCACAAAATATACTGAACCTACTGATAGTGCCAACATCCTGGCAGATAGATTCAGTGCAAACTTCACCCCCTTTTCACCCCCAAAAAGGCCCACAACAATACCGGAAAAGTGTAGTGTCGAGGAAAGCACAGACGCACAGGTGAAAACAGCCCTTTCAAAAGCCAAAAGCACAGCGTCAATGAGGCCAGATGGTGTCGCAGGCTGCGTTTTGCACGAACTACAGAACGAACTAACCCCCCCACCTAAACACACTGTTCAACCTCAGCCTCTCCACAGGCTACGTGCCTATAGAATGGCGCACAGCAACGGTTATTCCGCTCCACAAAGGAGGGGCCACATCTGACCCTGGTAACTATCGCCCCATAAGCCTGGTCTGGAAGGCTATGAAGCGCATCATCATGGAACTAATTAACAAAGACATTGGGAACCTCCAAACACTTGACCTGACCCAGTTCAGCTTTGTTAAGGGCAGATCATGCCTACTAAACCTGGTTGACTTATTCGAGACAGTCACCAAGGCCATAAATGAGGGGAAGGTGGTTCACACAGCCTACCTTGACCTCGCCAAGGCTTTTGACACCATTCCCCTCTTAGGGAATTATAGAAAAACTCACCAGGCTGAACATAAACCCCTACGTCATGAGATGGGTTGCCAACTGGCTTACAGACAGAACTCACACGGTAAGAATAGCGGGCTCCAGGTCCGACTCTAAACAAGTCACAAGTGGTGTCCCACAAGGCTCAGTCCTGGGATCCCTACTGTTCGGCATATACTTCTCAGAAGTACAGGAAACAGAGGAGGACTATGGCTAACCAAGTTCGCCAATGACTGCAAACTGGGAGCCATAATTGACTCTCCGGCTGACACAGACATTCTCCATAAGGGCCTTACTGAGACGAACACCTGGTGTCAAAGTCATGGTCTCAAGCTAAATGCCAAAAAATGCATAGTCATCCCGTTTGGGAAAAACAAAACACCCATAAATTATCACATAGGTGGCAGCCCCCTTAATACAGAAGAGATAATAAGAGATCTGGGGACCCAGGTAGATAGTAATTTACAATCATATTGCCAAAGTAGTTAGGAAATCCTTCTATGTAGCCCATCTAATTAGTAAAGGGTTCACATCTAGAAATAAAGAGGTTATAGTGTCCCTCTACTCGTCATTCATCAGACCCATCAAAGAGTAAAATGCCCCATTTAGGATGTACCTCACAAGACACTTTCAACAGCTGGAAAGACCACAAAAGTACCTCACCAAGAGGATTACTGGCCTCAAACATATGTCCTGTGCAGCCCGACTGGAAAAACTCCGGCTGTACTCAGTGGCATATCGCTTACTCAGAGGTGATCTCTGCCTGACTTACAAAGCCATGTCCAACTCAGAATTGATGGACATGCTCCACCTAAAGAAATCCAAGTCACTGCGAGCCACTCGCTCTAGTGAGCTAAACCTCACCACAACAATAAATAGAACATGCTGGAGGGATAGATTCCTGTCACAGAGACTCCCCATGCTTTGGAATAAAATTCCTAACTACGTTAGGCAGAGCCCCTCACTAACACTCTTCAAGAGAAACCTTGACGAGTGGATGGGTAACAGAAAATACACCCCTGTGATCACTTCATTGGCTGTTCTTGACAGAGGCTCATTTAATTAATCAAATGGACGGCGAAAGATGACACACTCTTGCTAGGCTTATAAATGCCCTTGGGCAGATAGCCTAGGTGCCTACCTATGAACCTAAGAATAATATCCAGAGGCTATTACAAACCATTTTTCCAACTTTCTGCCTGCAAAAGACACAAGCTTCCCAGTGTTCCACCCAGTCAGACAGAAGCAGCTACATAAGAAATCCAAAACCTGCTAGAAAAGTAATCTAAGAGGTGCCACCAGACCAAATAGGATTCAGGAGTTTTTTTGCATTCCTTTTTGTGCCCAAGAAAACAGTGGATCTCGGACCAGTTTTGGATCTAAGCAATTTGAATCCAAATGAGAAGGCGGCAAAGTTCTGAGTGGTCATAGTACAAGTGCATCCTACCTTTTCTTCACAAGGGCGTTTGGATGTGCTTGATAGATTTTCAGGATGCACACTATCACATCAAAATAGACAGGTGCTCTTGAACACACTTCCTCTGGGAGCCAGTCACTACCAGTTCAGAACCCTTGCCCTTTCTCTGCTCCAGTTTCTGCACTACTACAATTTTTAGCAGTCTTTTTTAAAGTAGCTAGTTTCTCTACGCTTAAACTTAAGTTAGCTATTTCTAATTTTCACATAGACAAATTATTCATTGGCTTCATCCAGATTATGCAAAGCATTCCTAAATTATATTTTTCTTCTCAGACGACCAATAAAGGATCCTTCACCTCCTTGGAATTTCACAGTTGTATTACAAAGCCTAACTCAGAAGTCTTTTGAGCCTTCATCTTAAAGTGATGTAAAATTACTTTCATGGAAAACATTCTTCTTAGTAGACATTAGTTATGCAAGGGGAATATCTGAACTCCTCTTTTCATAAAGGTAGGATTACCATATAGACAAACCCTTCTTTTTTACCCAGAGTGGCATCTGAAAATAACCTTGTTCATCCATTCATTTACCAGTCTTTCCAAATTTTTCTAATAAAGGAGAGTACATGCTTCATCTTCTTGATGTACACAGACAGTTACGTTTTTGTCTTCACAGGACAGAGCAAATTAGAAAATCAGATCAACTATTCTTCTCTTTTTCACCAAGAAGGCTGTGTTGCCCAGTTACCAAGGTCACTCTAGCTAAATGGATTCCAGATTGTATTTCTTGGCTGTACTCTCAACAAGGCAGTACCTTGCTCAAATATCCCAAGGCTCATTTAACCAGATCCATAGCTGCTTCATCTGCTTTTTGGTCAAGAACATCCGTTGATGATATGTGTGCAGCAGCCACATGGTCCAATGTTCATGTCTTTGTTACTCGTTACAAACTGGATATTATTTCTAGAAACAGAGCTGCCTTTGGTTTGGCAGTACACTGGAATATCCTTCCATGAGGGCCACCCAAGATCAGCATAGCTAAAGATTCTGTCCCATAGGTTGAGGAAGAATGAAAAGGACAACATCAGATTTAAAAGGTACATACTCACCATAACTAGACATTTGCGTTGTCCATGTTCATTCTTCCTCAACTTCCCTCCCATCTTTCCCCCATCCTTGTTTCTGGAGAGAGCTGTAGGGCTGCGTTTTGGAACGTACAGTTCCAGGTTTGAGCCCTTTCTTTCTCTGGTAGCCTTTTCCAGTACTGTGTAGCTGTAGGAGCTAATAACCGCAAACTCTATCTGAGGTAATGGAGATGGACTAGGACATTATGGGTAGAGGGAGGAGTTCGAGAGTTGGGTTTGAAGTCTGGAATATGCTGCCAAATCAGATCCGAGCACACGGGCTGAGGAAGAATGAAAATGGACAACACAGATGTCCAGTTGTGGTGAGTACATAACATTTAGTTTTGTCAGAATGTTGTGCCCGGCCCTAGGGAATCTCCTACTGCCACTAATAACACTGTTGGCCTCATTTTTATTGTCAAAAAGAAGCAGAAAACTAAGCATGTATCTGCTTCTCAAAGATGTTCATCGTGCATACAGCTGCAGTCATAACAGATGGGTTCTCCTGCCGTCAGGCGGGTCCTCGGTCTGCCGAATTCCAAAGTCTAGGTCCGGCGTCGGTTGTCGTCGCTTCTTCCCTTACATCAGTGCGACAGGGGTATAAAAGAACCAGCCGACGCCATTTTCTTCAGTCTTTCTTGCCGTGCGGTGCCCGAAGCAGAAGCAGTTTGCAAGTGCCGGTCGGCCAGCTCCTGAAATTACGAAAATTTTGAAACCGAAGTCTTCTTGAAAGCTAAGTACCCCGTTGGGAAAACTTTTCTTGCCTCAGACCGATGTCAGACAAAGTTAATAATTGTATTTCATGTGGGAAGCAAATACCGCATAAGGATTTCCATTCCCTCTGTATACCTTGTTTAGGCCCAGACCACAACGTCTCGATCTGTCACTTTTGTGCTACATTTAACAAACGCACCAATAAGCGTTGGGCGGAGTTCGCCCAGCATTATTTTGGAAAAACATTTAACTATATTATGTCGTCGGATACTCTGACTCCAGTTTTGTCTAAAAAACGCAAAGATAAGGACCGACACACGAAGTCCGCAGCCTCTACCGACACCACGCCAAAGCCGACTACACGTGGTCCGGTTCTCAGCGAGGCGCCTACGCAGCCCCTGACTACCGACAACACTTCATTGGCAGTGTCTCCTGTGCCCGAGGTCGCAGGCTCCTGGGCCCACACCCCGACTACTAATACCGAAGCCACTCTTGGAATTGAACCTCAAAATGTGGACAGGTCTACCTCCACTCAAGGTGTCTTCAGACCTTCCTCTTCTTTTTCCATCAAGGCTTTCACTAAGTCTAAAGCAGCCATGCATTCTAAGAGACAAGCTACACAGGGCCCATCTCCAGGCCCTATGCCTAAAAAACAGATGCTTAAAATGGCTGGGGATTGAATTACTCTTATCAGGGGTTCTCAACCCCCTCCTGACAAAAGGCCCAGAGTGGAGGAAGAATCCCCCTCCTCTGATCAGAGCTCCATTATTTCAGAGCACTCTGATGATTAGGAACAATCTTACTCCCCTTTTGAAGACTCTGATGCAGAGGAGTCCATTCCTTCTGTATCCTCCCCAGAGGATTACTCATTTGGGGAAACCTTGCATACCTTAAGGGAACACTTCCACTGGGAAGGCCAAGATTATTCTGATTCCAAGAAAAGACTTTGGGAATTTCTCTGGCTATACCTCCTGTCTTGGACATCCTTGATGATGTTTACTCGGAGGCCTGCCTTAACCCGGATTCTCTGCCTCCAGCCCCAGTCAAGCCTGACAGGTACTACAGGGTTCCTGACTCACACCAATTTCTGTACAAAAGCCATGCTGCTGACCCAGAAACTATCTCACAGGGCCCCAAGGGAATTAAGGCCTCCACTGCTAAAAATCCATTACCTTCCGAGAGAGATTCCAGATCCTTAGAAAGGTGGGGAATAAAGGTATATACCTCGGCCACCTTAACCATGAGGGCCTTAAACTGTCAGTTCCATATGCTAAAATACCAACAGTTTTTGTTATCACAATTGAAAGGTAAAATGTCACAACCTGAACAACCAGACTTGAAGGAGTTGCAGGATTTGATGCATAGTGCAGAACAAGTGGGTAAGCATACCTTACAATGTGGCTTTGATGCTCTAGAGGCCTCATGTAGAGCTGCTGTTACAGGATCAGTCATACGTAGACATGCCTGGCTCAAGGAACAAACCTTGCCTGATCATGTCAAAGCTAAATTACTAGATGCCCCTCTACAAAAGGATGTATTATTTGGTGCTAATGCTGAGGAGGTATTAAGGAAAATGGAGGAAAAGACTAAATCAATGCAAACTGTGAAAGATTTTCTACAAGTACAACCCCCAAGTTTCAGTAGAAATTGGCCTTCCAAAAATTGGTCCTTTCCAGCCACAGACAGACCCCAAAGAGGTAGATACAGGCACCCGAGGGGCAGAGGACAATCCCAAGGATCGTTTAGAGGCAGACAATGGCAAGCTCCTACACAGAGGTGGTGAGGACAACTCGCAATCATTCAGAAAGCAAACCCAATGACTTTCCCCTTTGCATGCCAAGCAAGATTCAAATGGCAGCCCCCTTAGGAGGAAAACTGGCATTATTTTCAAAAAATTGGCATATTGTCACAAAAGACAAATGGATCCTGGACATTATAAACAGAGGCTACAGATTCCATTTTCACACCCTTCCAAAAATGAGAGGAATGCCAAACCTGCCACACAATCAAAGGGCAGAGGCACAAAGGCAAATTACAGATCTCATAGACATGAAAGCTATTCAAGAGGTACCTACATCGAACAAGGTCAAGGTTTTTATTCCAGACTATTCCTGGTACCAAGGAAGGGAAAAGATTGGAGACCTATTTTGGACCTATCCATCCTAAACACATTTCTATTCGTACCAAAATTCAAAATGCTCACTCTACAGTAGCTTCTTCCCATGCTGGGCAAGTAGTCTTGGCTGGTAACGTTGGACTTCAAGGAGGCATACCTGCATGTCCCAATCAGACAAAATTGCAGAAGATACCTCAGATTTCTTGCAGGTTCAACCCATTATCAATTCTCTGCATTGCCCTTTGGCTTATCTACTGTGCCCAGAGTATTCACGAAATGCCTGGCATCAGTAATTGCCTATTGCAGACTTCAAGGGATACAAATATACCCCTATTTGGATGACTGCCTGATCCAAACGGACAGCAAGCACATTCTTATGAAACATCTGGCTTATGTAATAATGTTGTTGAACTCTCTGGGATACACAGTCAACAAAAAGAAATCAAGGCTAATACCCTCTCGGAAGATAATTTTCCTGGGCGCCAACTTGGACACAAACACCCAGATGGCCTACCTCACGCCAGAGAAGCAGGGGCAACTAACACAGTACTTCAGAGCACTAGCAAATTGCACCAGGCTGACTGCAAGGAAAATCCTGCAGGCTCTGGGATTCATGGCATCTTGCATCTTACTAATCCCATGTGCAAAGCTGCATATGAGGAAACTTCAATGGTACCTGAAAAACCTGTGGTCTCAACACAGCCACAGTTTGGAAACAATAATACCACGAATTCCATGTCTACAAAAGGAATTTCTGTGGTGGGCTCAAACATGCCAAACAAACACAGGTCTTCCATTCAGCAAGCCTCAAGCAAATCAAGTCATCACAGCAGACGCCTCGGACTATGCCTGGGGGGGCGTACATGACGGATCGATGCATTCAGGGCAAATGGTCCCAAAAAGAAAAGCACCTTCACATCAATCAAAAGGAAATGCTAGCAGTAATAAATGCTATCATAGCTTTCAAAGACCTTCTACAACCAGGTCAACTATTGATAAGAACGGACAACACCACAGTTATGTGGTACATAAACAAGCAGGGAGGAACACATTCATACCCACTATGCAGACTGGCCATGTCACTTTGGAACATGGCCATGGACTTGCAAATCGAACTACAAGCACAGTACTTGCCAGGCAAGGAAAACACGCTGGCAGACAACCTAAGCAGAAATATGACAGATCCACACGAATGGAAGTTGCATCCAAAAGTTTTTACAGAAATAATCCAAGCATGGGGAAGGCCAGACATAGATCTCTATGCCTCCCACAAAAATCACCAATTGACAAAATTCTGCTCAGGGATTTTCCATCCAAAGGCCTGGAGAGTGGACGCTCTCTCTTTCAGCTGGACATCAATGACAGTCTATGCCTTCCCACCTCTTCCTCTGCTGCCCAAAGTTCTACTGAAAACCAGAGCAGACAGGCCAAAGATGATTTTCATTGCTCCAGACTGGCCAAGACAACACTGGTACCCACTCCTGAGGAGCCTGATGCATTCCCCACCATGGACCCTGCCTCTAATGCCTCTTCTCCCGACTCAGCACAGCTTCAAAACTCTCCACAGCCAGCTAAAAACACTCAATCTAGCCGCATGGAAGATTCCGTAGCATCACAACAGACCCTACTCTCCAAGGAGGTGCAGGATGTCATTTTGGAGGCCAGAAGGCCGTCTACTAGAAAAGCTTACTCCGCAAAATGGAAACGGTTTTGTGTCTGGAATGAGAAAAAGGGCCAGGATCCTGGAAAACTGAATTTACCTCAAATACTACAGTATCTAGCTGAGCTGCTAAGCAGTGGACTTTCATTCTCCTCCATCAAAATCCATGCCTCAGCCATTTCTGCAGAATACAACACTGATCCACCCTTATTCTCTCACCCCCTCTTAAAACAGTTCCTCAGAGGGGCTAAGAATCTAAGACCCCCAAGGAAACAACCAGTACCTGCTTGGGATCTCAATTTCATTCTGGAAAAGCTGACCTTGCCTCCCTTTGAGCCAGCTGCCTCATCAGATTTGCAATATTTGTCCTGGAAAACAGCTTTCCTTCTGGCTATTACCTCAGCTCGCAGAGTTTCAGAACTAAAAGCTCTCATGGCTGTGCAGCCTTTTATCATCTTCCATCAGGACAGAGTTTCCTTATGAACCAACCCGTCCTTTATGCCTGAAGTGGTATCTAGGGTAGCTTTGAATCAGGCCATACACTTACCTACCTTTTACCCTAATCCTCAAAACAAAGGGGAGAGATTACTACATTCCTTGGACATTCACAGACAACTGCGTTATTATTTGGACAGAACAAAGCCTTTCAGAAAATCAGAACAGCTCTTTGTGTCCTATGCTGTAGGAGCTCAAGGAAAGCCAATTTCCAAACAGACAATCTCAAAATGGATAGCCCACTGCATACGTTTTTGCTATTCTTTTCATGGCAAAACTATGCCTACAGGCATCAGATCCTACTCCACAAGGGCCACAGCTACCTCTGCAGCTTTCCTCAGAGGAGTTCCTACCAAAGATATTTTGGAAGCAGCCACTTGGAGTTCTGTGCATACCTTCTCCAAGCACTACCACCTACCATTATACTCCAAATCTAGAGCAGGCTTTGCCACTGCAGTCTTGCAGGGCATTTTGGCTCCTCCTAGTTCCACCTAGTGCCTACCACCCCTTTCTTAGCTTTGGGATTCTACCCATCTGTTATGACTGCAGCTGTATGCACGATGAACATAGTACAGTTTTGTACCTACCATAAATGTAGATGTTCAAGTGCTAATACAGCTGCAGTCCAGGTTTCCCTCCCTCCTTCCCCTCTTGGGACAGGCCTATTGGCTAACACCTGCTCATACAACCTGATTGGGGTATTCATTTATGGTATATTTACTTGCAACTACTGTATTTTGATTATATTGCATTTCTTTATCACACAAATTTATGTATTGCCTTCTTTCTGGGGGCATCTGACATCTGTGGCAAGAAAAACTGAAGAAAATGGCGTCGGCTCATTCTTTTATACCCCTGTCACACTGACGTCAGGGAAGAAGTGACGACAACCGACGCCGGACCTAGACTTTGGAATTCGGCCGACCAAGGACCCGCCTGACGGCAGGAAAACCCATCTGTTATAACTGCAGCTGTATTAGCACTCGAACATCTACATTTATGGTAGGTACAAAACTGTACTTTCTTTAGACAGGAGTAGTTTACTAGTTCTGACTCTGGGTTTAATTCAGGCTGTTGATCCTCCTTGTAAGGTAGCTTCTTATAAAAGAAAGAGGGATACTTCCTTTCCTGAAGAGATTCAAGATTCTGAATCTAGACAGGATGATGAAGGGCCAGGTACAGGGTTTTCTTCTCGGATCCTTGATTCGTATTCAGATGAGAACTCCATTTCTGATTCTCCCTGTGGAGGGTTCTCTTTTCTCTGAGACACTTGTTAAAATGTGCCAGTGTTTTCAGTGGGAGAACACTGAGGTTTCTCAGTCTCTTGGAAACTACTCTGAGTTGTTACAGAAAGAATTTCTAGAACCTGCTTCAATTCCTCCAGTTTTATCTGCTTTGGAAGGTGTGTATGTTACTGCCAGCAGATGTTCATCGTGCATACAGCTGCAGTCATAACAGATGGGTTCTCCTGCCGTCAGGCGGGTCCTCGGTCGGCCGAATTCCAAAGTCTAGGTCCGGCGTCGGTTGTTGTCGCTTTCTTTCCTGACATCAGTGCGACAGGGGTATATAAGACACAGCCAACGCCATTTTCTTCAGTCTTTTTTGCCGCGCGGTGCCCGAAGCAGAAGCAGTTCACAAGTACCGGTCAGCCAGCTCCTGAAATTACAAAAATTTGGAAACGGAAGTCTTCTTTAAAGCTAAGTACCCCGTTGGAGAAACTTTTCTTGCCTCAGACCGATGTCAGACAAAGTTATCAATTGTATTTCTTGTGGGAAGCAAATACAGCATAAGTATTTCCACTCCCTCTGTATACCTTGTTTAGGCCCAGACCACGACGTCTCGGGCTGTCGCTTTTCTGCTACTTTCAATAAACGCACTATTAAGCGTTGGGCGGAGTTCGCCCAGCACTTTTTTGGTAAAGCTTTTGATTATAAAATGTCGTCGGAGACTCCGAATACTGTTTTGTCCAAAAAACACAAGGACAAAGACCGACACGCGTGGTCCGCGGTCTCCACCGACACCACGTCAAAACCGGCTACACGTGCTCCGGTTCTCAGCGAGGCGCCTACACAGCCCCTGACTACCGACGACACTTCTCTGGCGGTGTCTTCTGTAACCGAGACCGCAGGTTCCTCGGCCCATACCCTGACTACAGCTACCGAAGCCACTGTGAGTGTTGAGCCTCTTAATGTGGACAGGTCCACTTACACCCATGGTGTATTCAGACCTTCTTCTTCCTTTTCCATAAAGGCCTTTACTAAGTCTAAATCAGCCATGCATTCCAAGAGGCCTGTTGCACAGGGCCCATCTCCAGGCCCCATGCCTAAAAAGCAGATGCTCAAAATGGCTGAGGATTTAATTACTCTTATCCGGGGTTCCCAGCCCCCGCCGGACAAGAGACCCAGAGTGGAGGAAGATTCTCACTCTTCTGACCAGGGCTCCATTATTTCAGAACATTCTGATGAAGAGGAGCATTCGTACTCCCCTTTTGAAGATTCTGATGCAGAGCAGTCCATCCCGTCTGTATCCCCCCCAGAGGACTTTTCATTCGGGGAAACCTTGCATACCTTGAGGGAACACTTCCATTGGGAAGGCCAAGATTTTTCAGATTCCAAGAAAAGGCTTAGGGAATTTCTTTTGCTACCTCAGCACAGACCTCTTGCGATACCTCCTGTCTTGGACATTCTTGATGATGTTTACTCGGAGGCTTGCCTTAATCCGGATTCCCTGCCTCCTGCCCCAGTCAAGCCTGATAGGTACTACAGAGTTCCTAACTCACACCAATTTCTTTACAAAAGCCATAATGCTGACCCAGAAACCATTTCTCAAGGCCCCAAGGGAATGAAGGCCTCTACTGCTAAGAATCCATTACCTTCCGAGAGAGTCTAGATCCTTAGAAAGGTGGGGAAAAAAGGTATATACCTCGGCCACCCTAGCCATGAGGGCCTTAAATTGTCAGTTCCATATGCTTAAATATCAGCAGTTTCTGTTATCACAATTAAAGAATAAAATGTCACAACCTGAACAACCAGATTTGAAGGAGTTGCAGGATATGATTCATAGTGCAGAACAAGTGGGTAAACACACCTTACAATGTGGCTATGATGCTCTAGAGGCCTCAAGTAGAGCTGCTGTTACAGGATCAGTCATTCGTAGACATGCCTGGCTTAGGGAACAAACCTTGCCTGATCATGTTAAGGCTAAACTACTAGATGCTCCTTTAACAAAGGATGTATTATTTGGTACTAATGCTGAGGAGATACTACGGAAAATGGAAGAAAAAGCTAAATCTATGCAAACTGTCAAAGCTTTTCTACAGGTACAACCACCACGTTTTAGCAGAAATTGGCCTTCAAAAAACTGGTCCTTTCCAGCCACGGACAAGCCCCAAAGAGGTAGATACAGGCGCACAAGGGGCAGAGGACAATCTCAAGGATCATATAGAGGCAGACAGTGGCAATCTCCAGCACCAAGAGGTGGCGAAGACAGTGCACAACAATACAGGAAACAAACCCAATGACTTTCCCCTTTGCATGCCAAGCAAGGCTCAGGTGGCAGCACCCTTGGGAGGAAAGCTGGCATTATTTTCAAAAATTGGCATATTGTCACAAAAGACAAATGGATCCTGGACATTATAAACAGAGGCTACAGATTTCATTGTCATGCTCTTCCGAAAATGAGAGGCATGCCGAACCTGCCACACAATCAAAGGGCAGAGGCTCAAATACAAATTTCAAAGCTCATGGACATGAAAGCTATTCAAAAGGTACCTACTCACGAACAAGGTCAAGGTTTTTATTCCAGACTATTCCTGGTACCAAGGAAGGGAACCGACTGGAGACCCATTTTGGACTTATCCATCCTAAACACATTCCTACTCGTACCAAAATTCAAGATGCTCACCTTACAGCAGCTTCTTCCCATGCTGGGCAAGGAGTCTTGGCTGGTAACATTGGACCTCAAGGAGGCATACCTGCATGTCCCAATCAGACAAAGCTGCAGAAGATACCTCAGATTTTCTTGCAGGTTCAATCCACTATCAATTCTCTGCATTGCCCTTTGGCTTATCTACTGCGCCCAGAGTATTCACGAAATGCCTGGCATCAGTAATTGCCTACTGCAGACTTTAAGGGATACAAATTTACCCTTATTTGGACGATTGCCTGATCCAAGTGGACAGCAAACACATACTTCTGGAACATCTGTCTTATGTAACACGGTTATTGCATTCTCTGGGATACACAGTCAACAAAGAGAAATGCAGGCTAACACCATCTCAGAAAATAATTTTCCTGGGTGCCAACCTGGACACAAACACCCAGATGGCCTATCTTACGCCAGAAAAACAGGGGCAACTAACTCAGTACTTCAAGATGCTAGCAATTTGTACCAGGCTAACTGCAAGGAAAATCCTGCAGGCTCTGGGCTTCATGGCATCTTGCATTCTTCTAATCCCATGTGCAAAGTTGCATATGAGGAAACTTCAATGGTACCTAAAAAACCTATGGTCTCAACACAGCCATAGTTTGGAAACAATATTACCACTAATTCCATGCTTGCAAAAGGAATTTCTATGGTGGGCCCAAGCATGCCAAACAAACACAGGTCTACCATTCTGCAAGCCTCAAGCAAATCAAGTCATCACAACAGACGCCTCAGACTACGCCTGGGGGGCACACATGACAGACAGGTGCATTCAGGGCAAATGGTCCCAAAAGGAAAAGCACCTTCACATCAATCAAAAGGAAATGCTAGCAGTGATAAATGCAATTATGGCTTTCACGGACCTCCTGCATCCAGGGCAATTATTGTTAAGAACAGACACCACCACAGTAATGTGGTACATAAACAAACAAGGAGGAACACATTCATACCCCCTGTGCAGGCTGGCCGTGTCACTTTGGAACATGGCTCTGGAATGGCAAATCGAGCTTCAAGCATGGTACCTGCCAGGTTTGGAAAACACGCTGGCAGACAATCTAAGCAGAAATATGACAGACCCGCACGAATGGAAGTTGCATCCTCAAGTGTTTACAAAGATAATCCAAGCGTGGGGAAGGCCAGACATAGATCTCTTTGCCTCCCACAAGAATCATCAATTGGCAAAATTCTGCTCAAGGACATTTTATCCAAAGGCCTGGAGAGTGGACGCCCTTTCTTTCAGTTGGGCAGCAAGGACAGTTTACGCCTTCCCACCTTTGCCTCTACTGCCCAAGGTGCTCTTGAAAGCAAGAGCAGACAGACCAAAGATGATACTGATTGCTCCAGACTCGTCAAGACAACACTGGTACCCACTCCTGAGGAGCCTAACACATTTTCCTCCCTGGACCCTTCCTCTAATGCCTCTTCTCCTGACTCGGCACAGCTACAAAACTCTTCACAGTCAGCTGAAAACACTCAATCTGGCTGCATGGAAAATTCCTTAACACTACAACAGACCCTACTCTCCAAGGAGGTGCAGGATGTCATTTTGGAGGCCAGAAGGCCAACTACTAGAAAAGCTTACTCCGCAAAATGGAAACGGTTTTGCGCTTGGAATGAGAAAAAGGGCCAGGATCCTAGAAAACTGAATTTGCCTCAGATATTACAGTATCTAGCTGAGCTGTTGAACAGTGGACTTTCATTTTCCTCCATCAAAATCCATGCCTCAGCCATTTCTGCAGAATACAACACTGATCCACCCTTAGTCTCTCACCCACTCTTAAGGCAGTTCCTCAGAGGGGAAAGAATATAAGACCCCCAAGGAAACAACCAATACCAGCCTGGGATCTTAATTACATTCTAGAAAAAATAAGATTGCCTCCCTTTGAACCAGCTGCCTCAACAGATTTGCAATATTTGTCCTGGAAAACAGCTTTCCTTCTGGCTATTACCTCAGCTCGTAGGGTCTCGGAACTACAAGCCCTCATGGCTGTGCAGCCCTTTCTCATCTTCCATCAGGACAGGGTTTCCCTACGAACCAACCCGTCATTTATGCCTAAGGTAGTATCCAGGGTAGCTTTAAATCAGGCCATACACTTACCTACCTTTTACCCCAATCCTCAAAACAAAGGAGAAAGGCTGCTACATTCCTTAGACATCCATAGACAGCTACGTTACTATTTGGACAGAACAAAGCCTTTCAGGAAATCAGAACAACTCTTTGTGTCCTATGCTGTAGGAGCTCAAGGGAAGCCAATTTCCAAACAGACAATTTCAAAATGGATAGGCCACTGCATACGGTTTTGTTACTCCTTTCATGGCAAATCTATACCTACAGGCATCAGATCCCACTCCGCAAGGGCCACAGCTACCTCTGCAGCCTTCCTCAGAGGAGTCCCTACCAAAGATATTTTGGAGGCAGCCACTTGGAGTTCTGTGCATACCTTCACTAAACACTACCACCTACCTTTATACTCCAAAACTAGAGCAGGCTTTGCCACTGCTGTGTTGCAGGGCATTCTGGCTCCCCCCAGTTCCACCTAGTGCCTACCACCCTGTGCGTAGCTTTGGGATTCTACCCATCTGTTATGACTGCAGCTGTATGCACGATGAACATAGTACAGTTTTGTACCTACCATAAATGTAGATGTTCGAGTGCTAATACAGCTGCAGTCCAGGTTTCCCTCCCTCCTTCCCCTTTGGGTACAGACCTAGTGGCTAACTCCTCATCTTACAACCTGATTGGGTTATCCTTCTATGGTGTTTTGCTTGCAACTGCTGATTTTTGATTATATTGCATTGCATGATTATATATAATTTATATATATATATTTTGCCTTCCTTCTGGGGGCACCTGACATCTGGGGCAAGAAAGACTGAAGAAAATGGCGTCGGCTGTGTCTTATATACCCCTGTCGCACTGACGTCAGGAAAGAAAGCGACAACAACCGACGCCGGACCTAGACTTTGGAATTCGGCTGACCGAGGACCCGCCTGACGGGCTATGATGCTCTAGAGGCCTCTGTTATGACTGCAGCTGTATTAGCACTCGAACATCTGCATTTATGGTAGGTACAAAACTGTACTTTTTTCTGACAGTCAGTCCAGCTGCTCCTAAAAAGGCAGATAGGATGTAAAAAGATCTTCTAGATCACTGTTGCAGTATTCTTTACTTAAGGGATCTCTTGCCAAGGATAGCCCAATGTCTGGTCAGTCTACTGAAGCCTTTAGTTTTTATAGGTGTTGTACATCGCACGTATGCTCCTCATGCAAGTGGTAGGGTATAAAGGTGGCATACGGATGCACATACTCAGATTTTCTTTGCTGCCAGTCCAACCACCATTGTTACATGTCGGTCTGAATGCCCTTCTGTTCTGGTTACCAAGCTGTGTTTTCAGATTAATGCCTCATTCGTGTTTCCTCTCTTTCTTGTTGTAATTGTCTTGATGTCATCTAGAAATGGGAAATGTCAGGGTAGTAGGCAGACTCCCCATAAAGACGTTCATGAGCAATGTTTCTCTTGTTTGGGTGCTTCCCATGATCATACGCAGTGCTGTATTTGCCAAGCATTTGTGCCCAAGACACGTAGTTGTCTCTTGTCCTTGTCCATATACATGGAGAACCAACTTAAGTTGTTGGCTTAGAGTGCTGTGGTGAAGTCCTCCCATCTTGAGTCCTAGCCATCTGCCAAGAATTAGTCCAAAAATGTTAGGTCTGATCCAGAGGCTCTCCAGTCTCCCCTGGATGTCTCTCTCAAGCCTGATGAAAGCCCAGAGGACTGTCTGATGGTTGGTTCAGATTCCTGTGCCACAACCCCATGGGAGGCCAACATGGATCTGGCTTCTCGTACATCCTCTGAGGCTTTTCAGATGTTTGTACTTAACACTGAGGGGAAACCTTGGCTGATTATATCCAAAGGGAATTCCTCAGATCTTAGTAAAGGGTTTTGACCCTTCAAGGGTGTGTTGAGCAGACATCCCACAGAAAAAGAAACAAAAAGCAAAGCATATTTTCCCTTGTTGTTAAGGATCCCCAATGTGAATGACAGGATTTCACAAAGGGTTTATTTAATGCTTTGAAGGCCCTGAAGCCTTCTCGTGGGATCTCTGTTCCTACTGCTTCTTTGTCTCCCACTCCAATCAAGAGGCCTATGCAATTGGATTCCTCAGATGAGAATCTGGACTCAGGGGAAAGAATCCTTGGCTTATTCTTCCCAAATCCCTTCCCCCTTGGACTACTATTCAGAGGAGGAGGACTCCTTAAATCCAGATTCCCCTTTGAAAGAGCTCTCCTTTGGGGGATACCATTATCCATATGATGGTATATTTTAAGTGGGATTGTTCTTAGGTCTTTCAGATTCCAAAAAAATGAGCTGCTACAGATGGAGTCTCTGAAACCAACTGCTGTTCTGCCTGCTCTTCTGGATACCTTCTCGGCAACATCTGTAGCCCCTGACTCTCAGTCCTCCTCCACCTAAGAAGCCAGATATCTTATAAAGTGCCTGAGGCGTGCAAATTTCTTTATAAAAGCTTTTCTGCTGACTCTTCTCTAGTGTCATTCTTCTCTGACAAGCTACCCAGATTGTTGCCTTCTAATAAGGATAGTAGGGCTATGGAAAGGCTGGGCAAGAAAGTTTACAGTGCTGCCACTTTATCCTTTAGGGTCATCAACTACCAGACTCATATTACCGGTATGTTTGGCTCCCCTTTCTCAGATGTCTAAGGTGGTTTCTTATCTCTCTCACTCTTGAGTGGAAGGCTTTGGGTCTTTTTTGTGCTGGGCTCTGCTTCTCAAGTTGTCTGCTACTCAGTCAAATGCAGCAATGATCCAGCTGATGCCTCTTCCAGGGTTGCTGCCTTTGGATGAGTTATGAAGCTTTGTCTTCAGGATTTGACTGATGACATTGAGACTAAACTTTGGGATGCCCCTTTGGATAATGAAAAGCTCATTAGAAACAGCAGATCCAAAGAGATCTTTGTTGTTAGCCAGAAGTGCTCTTTGCATCACCCACAACGTGCACAGTCTTTACTCCTGCAGTTCATGTGGAGTTAGATGTATTGGTAACATATGTAAGTACAATTGTAATTTTTTTCAAGGTTGCCCAATAGCCCGACAATTTTTTTCTAAACCCCTGTTAAAAAGTTATAAAACGGATGTAACATTAAAAACCTTCTTGAAAACATTGTTGCTAGAGAAAGACTAGGTCTCTGGAATGCTAAAGTTAGGTGCTTATAAATGCGGTATGTGCCATCAGTTTAACTTTATGGCACACCGTGCTGATATTAAGCTCCCTACTGTTCACATTCCTATTACCGTTAATAAATACTTTTTCTCAAAAGGTGTGGTTTACTTGCCTATTGTAAGGTGTGTTTCTTATTTTATGTTGGGAAGACAGAGTGAGTCCTAAAAGTAAGAGTTTATGAACGTTATGAGATAACTAAGCAAGTGGAAACAAATGCACTACATTGGCATTTAAAAACATGCAAGAAAGGTGCATTCATGTTTCGGGTACTACAATAAGTAGAACCAAACCTTAGGGGTGGACTGTGGAAGATTTTACTCGAATATCAGCCTTAATGTGAGTCTAGCCACAGGACTTAATGGACAACTGTTGCTGTGTCCAGTTTTGAAAATGTGTGCAGCCAAGTTATAACAATATTTTTTTGCACAGTAATGTTTTTTTTTATAGTAAAAAACAATACCTTGATTCACAAGTTGATGAGAGGAACATTGTCAATTAAATTAATGATGCATTTTATGTATTTTACCAAAAGCTTTTAAAATGTAACAATTTTTGTTTTAGAAAACAATGTATGTGTTAATTTTACTTGGAGTATGTTGTTACTTTAACTAGTTGATGAGTGTGAGAAAATTTGATCTGTTGTTGTCAGTCTTCATGTAATCCTTGACTGTGGGCTTGGTTCGGAGCCTCAGAACCGACTCGGCCATTTACTTCAGCTCACACCTTCCAAACTCTCGAGCTAGGCTGTACCCATAATGCTCCTCTCTAAATTACCTCAGATCTCTTTTGTCGCTTCTTGTGTCTGACTTGTACAACCTCTCTCGAGCTTTGGCAGTTCTTTAAGTTTTATTCTTTGAATTTCTTCAAATCTCTACTAGTTTTTCTATATACACTTCTTAAATACTTTAACTTTCTACTCACTCCTCTCTCTTTTACTTTTACGAGTCTATCTGTAATTATTCTCTTTCCTGTACCGTTGGGTAGTCTTTCTACACATACTATTGCTGGTACTGTTCTGTTACCTGTTTAGAGGTACTTATAGGATATTATAGTTGGTACCCCTTTCTCTTTCTTCAGAAAAAAAAAATCCTTTGCAATTCCCCTTTTTCTATGTATACATGGATCATTGCTGACAATTCTGACTCCTCTGTCAAACTTTCTAAGGGCACTTTGGTCTTTAAAAGGTGCCAGAAGTGCGATAAAAAAATGTCCAGTTCAAATGGGCATGTGTGGTGCGTGTACGGTTTAGGTGTTGCTCACAAGAAAATTGCTCTATTTGTCACGGTTTCTCCACCAGAACTCTAACTGAGCGGAGAAACAAACTGATTTTTGAAAGGCATGTTGAAAGGTGACTTTGAAGAGGCCATTTCTGGGTCCAGGATCAAAGCCAGTTAATCTTCATCTTCTACCAAACAGAAAAAATTATCTCACTTGGTTCCAAGCAGTTCCTCAGAACCGTCGAAAATGGTGCTGAAACACCTTTCTGCACTGAATGGCAAGAAAGACTCTGCACCTACTGCATCCTCGGACACAACTGCTGCCTCGGCACCAAAATTTTTTTTCAGTACCAGAACATAATAATTTGATCTTCTTTCCAAGATCTATGTACTTGCTTTCAGTCGATCCATTTAAGGACTGACCGCCAAGTCCGTTTGTCAAACTGAGACAACCTAGGTCTCCTTCAGCATTGGCTGTTCGATCCACTAAGAGCCTTTCGGAATCGGACATCATGAGGCTGGTGGACCAATTCTTGATGACTAGGGGATTACCTTCATCTTCGGTTCTCAGCGAAGTTGGCACCAGAACTTGTCCTATTTTGACACTCTCATCCTCCAACTCCAGTCGAGTCATTGGAGCCCCTGGCACCGACCTACCTGGCTCTGACGGTCTCTGTTCTGGTAGGAACTTCTCCGGAACTGAGAATTGCTTTGAGCTCCTCCGGGTTTTCGGAACCAGATGTTTCCCGGGGTAGAGACTTTGTTGCCTGTTCCGAGGGGGCAGGGATCAACTTCTTTAATTTCAGAGCCTTCCATGCCCCTCAGTGCTTCAGCTTTCGTTGGCTCGACCCAGGCTTCAGCTTCAGAGGTCACCTCCTTGATGCGGTGAGATCATGGTTTTGAAGGAGTCTATTTCAGTTCTGGGCTCCCATCCCTATATGGAGGCCGGCCTTCTGAATCATGGAGAAGGCCTTGTGCATTGTGGACTCCCAGTTCTTGCCATCCCTGTCAGACACTCATTCCCGGAACATTCCCCCGAGGAAGTATCTGCGAACAGAAAGAGCAAGAGGAAGCACTTGGAGTTGTTTGTCACTGAGGATACTGATTTTGATGAGGGGGAAGTCGTCGTCCCCCAGTCACCCCTGATGGCTTCCTTCGGGGACATTTCATTTATTTATTTTACATTTGTTAACCGGGGGTGTCTGACTTGAGCCGAAAAGGCCCTTTTTCAGCAGAGGCCCGGGGAGAAAAGCTCCATAAAGAAAAATTACAGACGCATTTAGTTATTTAGACATGATCAGTATACACACAAATTACAGGAGACATGTTTTTACAGTGGTATGCGGCACATAAACAGTTACAATGGAGAGAACAAACAAAAAATATTAATTTTAAAAATAAAGGTAATTAATAGATTTGTGGTGTACAGCTGAAGTTTGGAACATAGGTAGAATTCATACATAGTACACAGGTACAGTACATACATTGTAGATTAGCCAGTGTTTGTGAGTAAGATTGAAAACTATTATCAAGTGCACTAGATTTTGTATGTATGTGTTATCCGCTTTCACTAGCCTGGGGAGCAATCATGGCACTGCCAACCTTCCTTGAGATGTTGTCTGATGAGGTCTTTAAAGGAGGCTTTGGATGATGTGTTTTGAATGCTTGTAGGGACAGAGTTCCATTTTTTAGCCACTGAACTACTATATAGTGCATCTCCAAAGCTATTGTAGCTGTTGGTGACTTCTAGTAGTAGTTTGCTTGATGATCTAAGAGGCCTTTTGGCTGAGTGATGTTGTACTAGGTTTTTGAGGGTAGGACACTTATTGGGGAGGTAATAGATGGAATGACAGAGGCAGAGCCAATTGTAGGTTAGGAGGTTGGGCAGTTCAAGCCAGTGGAGCTGTCTCAAAGCAGTACAGTGATGAGTTCTATATGAGCAATTTGCAGCAAAGTGGGCAATTCTGTTATAGCAGGCTTTCATTTTGCTTAGTTCAGTTTTGTTGAGATTAGTCAGAATGGGAGATGCATATAGTAGGGTGGATAGAAGTTGGGAGCGAGCAGTGGCTGATCTTGTGTTGTTGGTAAGAAATGGTTTGATACGGTAGAGCGACCCCAGTTTGGCATGTACTTTTTTAATAGTTAAGTTGAGATGACTATCAAATTTTAGGTGGGAGTCTGTGGTTATTCCCAATAGCTTAGCCTGTGCCACTGGAACAATTGGAGTAGCATTAGTGGAGTAGATAGTGAATTGACTGTTAGTGTTTTTGTTAGACATCCTGGAAATCCTGAAACAGAGGGGTGGCTGGACTTCCCTCCAGCCTTCCTCTGTGGAATCTGTATACCCGGAGGCTTTTCATGCTCAACCCTATACCTCTTGGATCTCTCCGCCCGCGGATGACATTAAATTGATTGCCCAGATGGAGTGGAAAATCCCTGACACCATTGAACTGATCCTCAACAGGTCTGACCAGACCCTGTCTGCTCCCAAGGAAGAACAGCACTGGACTAAAGGTATTCCCATAGATACCATGGTGATAGCTGGAATTTGCTGAAGAAAGTGCTGCTAACCATCCTCCTAACAAGGAGTCCAGGACTATAGATAGATTTGAGAAGAGCATTACACTTCATCAACCTTCACTCTCCGGTCTTTGAATTACATGACACACTTTACTAAGTTACAGAGAGATCTAATTAAAGAACTGTCAGATACTCTCTCAGGAGCAGTAGCTGAAGAGGTACAAGACAAAATCGCTTCTCACCTCGCTACCCTTGAAGCAGTTTTTAACTTGTCCATGAGACTGATTGCCCGTGCAGCCAAGGGGATGACAAGAGCAATGGGTTCTGGCAAGCCTTTAGGAGACATGCCTACATGCGCTTGTGTGACTTGGCGGATCCATTTAAACCTTCGTTCATCAATGCCCCTTTTGACTGATCATTCCTGTTTGGACCCACAGTCAAAGACAATTGCCAGATGTGAGAACTCTTTCTGCCGTAGGCTTCCCCACTCCTCAATGGCCCTGCTCTAGGAATCAGAGAAGTGGGAAGCTATGGTTCAAACAATCCCAAGGTCCTTTCCAAGACTCACGTGGCAGACTTTCTGCGGGGCAGAGGAGGAAGTGCTAATGGAAGACTCTACCCTAGAGGCAGAGGTGGCCCGCAGAACCAGAGATCCAGAGATGCATTCTCTGGTACCTCCTACCAGCACACCTGAATGGAGGCCTGATTGCCTTCCTCTGGAGGCAGTCTGGGGACGATTATCCCTGCACCATCCCACCTGGCAACAGATAACATCGGACAAATAGGTGAAGGGAATCATTTCCAGAAGTTACAATATTCCAGTTTCCTTAAACCCAAAAACTGTAAAACGACTCCCAGGTGTTACACCCAGTCACAGGGAAGCAGCAGTCATAAAAATTCAAAAACTACTTGAAAAAAAGAGTCATCCAAGAAGTCCCAGCAGACCAAACAGGTTGTGGGTTTTACTTAAGATCTGAAGTAGGAGATTCATTTGTCTGCAACCTGTGGGTTATGGATCCGATATCGGATCCGAACCGGCATGGTTTACCAGCTATGGATCCAAGCTCTCAGCTCCTCCCCTCACCCATAATGCCCTGCTCTACCCTCATGACCTCAGATCTCGTTTGCCGCGCATGGTGACTGGATTTGTTTCTCAAGCTAAGTGCTAGTTTTAAGTGTTAAATTTCAAAATTTAAAAGTTTTTATTGATTTTTTGTGTGGAAGTGTATGTTTCCCCTTTGATATATTTACTTTTTTAAGAGTTAATCTAAAAGTTATATCCCTCCCCTCGCTGTTAGTGTAGTGTGTGTGTGTTGGGCCTGTGAGTGTATTTTTGTTGTTTAGTTACCTTTAGTTTTAGTAACTACTGTGTTAGATTGGGATGGCAGAGCAACCCAAATCTATCTTTTCTAAATGCTCCGAGTGTGGCCATAAGCTTTCCCCAGCTGATGGCCACACTCGGTGTGTTAGATGCCTGGGGGTTGAACACCTCACATCTGGATGTTCCATTTGTGCAGGGTTCAACCCCAGGGCATTGAAGGAGCGGAGGTCCAAGCTTGTTTTGGCGGGCCTTTTACCACCGGACTCGGCTCCGACCTCTGCTCCTTCGGGAGTAACCGTACCTACGGTTATTCCTTCTGCGGCATCCCCTCCTCCTCCTGGGACTCAACCTCCCGTTTCTGGTTCGGAGGAGAGGGATGCTAAGAAAAGGGACCGGAGGGAGAAGCACCATAAGCGGCGGGCCGAGACCTCTGTTTCGGCCCCGCCAGCCAAGCGGGCTTCTCCCCCGGCTCCGTTGTCGGCTCCATTGTCGGCTCGGTCTCCTCCTTCTCGGCTCCGGTCTCCAGTGTGTTTTTCACCAGGACCTGAGGAGGAGGAGACCCGATCTGTGTCGAGGCTATCGAGGAGGCACTCCAGGCCTACCTCGGTAGCCTCGTCGAGATCCACGTATAGCCTTTCGGATGCTGATCTGGACCGTATGATGAGAAGGTTCATCCAGGCCCAGATGCAGATGGGAGTGCTCTTGCCTCCCCCCCCTCTGGGGGGGAGCTCAACACCCTTTTTCAAACCGATTGCTCCTTCTCCGACCCGCTATCCGGGTTCGGAGCAGCTGGAGCCGAGCAGCTTCGGAGCCGGGGGTGGGTCGGCGCCGATAGTACTTTGTACTTCGGATCCGACCCTGCCCTCGAGTGCATCGGATCCGACCTCTCGGAGCCTGGATCCGAGCCTCGGATCCGGGGGGATCAGTGCTCCTTCGGCGCCGTCTGTGTCGGAGCGCACTGTCGCCGGATCCGGCGCAGCGCCGGCTCGATCCACTCTTCGGATCCGAGGGGAGCCGATTGTCGGATCCTTTGGTCGAGGTCGGCTCCCCTTCGGCGTTTGATGTAGTGGAGAGGGCCCTGTTGAGGGTCTCCGGACCCCCGGCACTTGTTTCGGCTCCGTCTCGCGCTTCCCTCTGCACTGGGCCAGGCTTCCACCATCCGGCCCTTGGGACAGCCCGCTTCTGTGCCCCAAGCTGCTCCAATGGAACAGGTTGCTGCTTGCGAGTCCTCTGACAGCCCCCAGAGGATGTTCCTCAAGCATACGTGCAAAAGGAGGCACATTGACTCCCGAGTCTCTCACGGAAGACACGGACTTGGAGGAAGGGAAGGCTCCCACGGTCACCCCGAGGATGTCTCATTTGGGGACATCAGGGAAATGCTCCGTATAAGGGGGTGGTCTGCCCCCAAGTCTTCCTCGGACGAGTCCGTGTTCTTGGAGGCATTTGAAGCGGGCCCGTCTACCTCTTGGGTGTCCCCTCCTGCCGACCCCTGGTGGACCTCATTACCATCAGGGCGTGGAAGGAACCGGACACCGTGGAGCCAATTCCTAAGAGGCCCGATAGGATCCTCAGCCCACCGTTCATCCGTGCCCATTGGAGAAAGGGGCCTCCGGTAGATGCCATGTTGACGGGCGGCCACCAAGAGGAACTTGCTCAGGAGAGTCCCTCAGTCCATCCCCGAGCAAGGAGTCTTGATGATGGACCGCTTGGGGAAGCGGATGTTTAGTTCAGCGACCTTCTCGGTAAGGCGCTGAACTACCTGGCACACGTCATTAGGATGCAGCGAGATCTCATTAAAGAATACGCTGCATCTCCCCCAGAGTCCATGTCGGAGGAGGACAGGGTGCTGCACTCCACCCGCATGGCCACTCTTAGATCAGTTACTAATACCTCTATGCGGCTACTCTCCCACGCTACGGAAGGCGCCGCTAGAGCCGCAGGGGCAGGCCTAGTCACTAGACGTCAGGCCTGGCTCCGTCACTGCGATTTTTCTGAGCCCTTCAGCCGCTAGAGCCGCAGGGGCAGGCCTAGTCACTAGACGTCAGGCCTGGCTCCGTCACTGCGATTTTTCTGAGCCCTTCAAAGCGTCGTTTGCGAACGCCCCCTTTGATGGTTCTGCCCTCTTTGGCAAAACCGTTCGCAAAACCTTGACCCAGAGCGAGAAGGACGGGAAGACGCTGTCTGCCGTCGGAATCCGCTTCTCTGCACCCCAGAGGCCCTACTCTAGGAACCAAAAGGGTCAGAAGAAGATGTGGTTCCGGAAGTCACAGCAGTCCCAGCCTGCTCCGGACAACCAGTCCTTCCGTGGCAGAGGAGGACAGGGAGGACGCCGCCCTAGAGGCAGAGGGGCTCCCAGAAACTTCGGGTCCAGAGAACCTTTCTCTGAACGGCCCGCGCAGCAACCCTGAGGGGTTGCCCGGCTGCTCCACTCTGGAGGCAGTCGGGGGACGTTTTTTGGGGCACCTAGCGGCATGGGAGTCTATAACATCAGACCGCTGGGTTCTCCAAATCATATCCAGAGGATACCGCATCCTTTTTCTTCACTTTCCAAAGTTGAAGTCCCTCCCAGACGTTCCACCCGGTCAATGGGAGGCCGCTTTGGCAGAAATTGGCCATCTGCTAAAGAAAAGAGCCATCCAGCCCGTCCCCCCAGACCAGATCGGATCAGGGTTCTACTCCAGGTTCTTTTTAGTGCCAAAGAAGACGGGGGAACTAAGACCAATTCTAGACCTTTCTCTCTTGAATCTGGCAGTCCCCAAGGAAAAATTCCGAATGGTCACTCTGCAATCTATTCTCCCCCTTCTGGGAGAAAATCACTGGATGTGCTCTATAGATCTCAAAGATGCGTACTACCACATCCTGATGGACAGGCGCTCCAGGAGGTTCCTCCGCTTCCGGCTGGGAGCCAGTCACTACCAGTTCCGGGTCCTTCCCTTTGGTCTCACCACAGCCCCCAAGGTGTTCACCAAAGTATTAGCAGTGGTAGTGGCCCACCTGAGGCTTCAGGGGGTGCAGGTCTTTCCCTACCTGGACGGCTGGCTTCTTACCGCCCCAACAAGGCATCTACTATTATTGGCGCGAGACTCCTTTCTCCATCTTGCTCCCTTTCTGGGCATTACAATAAATACAAAGAAATCCAACCTGGCGCCCACACAGCTCTTAGATTTTATAGGGGCCAGGCTAGACACAAGGAGTTTACGAGCCTTCCTCACTGCAGACAGAGTTCAAAATCTGCAGCTCCAGGTGTGGGCCATTCTCCACTCAAGTTCTGTTCCGGCGGAGTTGGTCCTGAGGGCTCTAGGGTCCATGGCGTCTGCTATAGCACTTCTCCCTCTTGCCAGGCTCAATATGCATCCTCCAGTGGACTCTCTTAGTACAGTGGTCATACCTTGCTCTCCCTATGCATCATCCCATTGCGATCAGCAAGGCTTGCAAGCGGTCCCTCCTGTGGTGGCTTCACTCTCCAGATCTCCACGGAGGCCGCCCATTTTGTGCTTCTCCCCCCCTCGCCACGGTGACCACGGACGCCTCCCGCCTCGGGTGGGGGCATTTTATGGGCCGGACCGTCCAAGGCACGTGGAACGATACAGAGACCTTACTGCATATCAACGTTCTAGAGATGAGAGCAGTGCTCTTAGTGTTGCTAGCACTTCAGGACTTTCTTCCCTTGGGAACAATTGCGATTCAATCGGACAACATGTCTGTGGTCTGGTACATCAACAAGCAAGGGGGAACAAGGTCTTACCCCCTTTGTCGAGAAGCCATGAGAGTTTGGGAATGGGCAATCTCCACCAACCGCTTTCTAATAGCAACGCACATTCCGGGTCGGTCCAACATCCTGGCGGACAAGCTCAGTCGCACCATTCTGACCCCTTACGAGTGGTCTCTCAATTTTCAAGTAGCGGAACGCATATTCGCACGGTGGGGAACTCCTTCATGCGATCTTTTGCCTCTCCCTCAAACACCAAGTGCGACAGTTTTTCGCTCTGATACCCCTCCAGGAGGTTCTCCAAGAGACGCTCTGGTGCATGCTTGGCCACCCGGTCTTTTACGCTTATCCACCCTTGCCTCTGATGCTCCAAGTTCTTCAGAAAGCCTCTCGGGTGGGTTGCAGAATGATTCTCATTGCTCCGTTTTGGCCTCGACAGATCTGGTTCCCCTTTCTAAGGTCTCACTCGGTGACTCCTCCTTGGATTCTAGATCCCATTCGGATCTGATAGTCCATCCATCCTGCATACCTCCTCCGAACCTGGACAACCTGAGGCTCACCGCTTGGCTTCTCCAGTTCCACTCTTGATCAGGACTCGGTATTTCGTCACCTGTTAAGGCCATACTGGTGGCAGCTCATAAACCGTCCACTAGGAAAGTCTACCGCAGCAAGTGGAAACGGTTTTCTTTGTGGAGCGGCAAGGCCTGAATCCCTTCACGGTTCCTCTCCCCTTAGTGCTTGACTTTCTAACCACTCTTTTTAACGATGGTGCCAGCAGTTCCACAGTCAAAGTACAACTGGCGGCAATTTCTCATTATCACATTGGCCATGACTCTAATCCTCTTATGTCAGCCAAGTTGTGTAAAATTTTCCTTAAAGGTACTTTTCTTCTCAGGCCCCCTGTAAAACAAGCGGTTCCTCCTTGGGACCTCTCTTTGGTTCTCCAGGCCTTGACCGCCCCCCCCTTTCGAACCAGCGGCTACGGTGGATCTCAAATTCTTGTCTTACAAGACAGCCTTTTTGGTAGCCATTACATCGGCCAAGAGAGTTTCAGAGCTT
The DNA here is from genome assembly GCF_019279795.1 of Protopterus annectens. Lineage (NCBI taxonomy): Eukaryota > Metazoa > Chordata > Ceratodontiformes > Protopteridae > Protopterus > Protopterus annectens. Next base: position 1,968,392,415 of record NC_056737.1, read on the forward strand.
CAAGCATTATCAGCTAAACCTCCTTACTTGGTATTTCATCCGGACCGTGTTTACCTCAGGACCAACCCGTCCTTTCTTCCTAAAGTTGCTTCTGAAGCAAACATTAATCAGTCCATTAACCTCCCTGTTTTCTTCCCTAAATATGAAAACAAAGGTGAATACAAGCTTCACTCATTAGATGTTCACAGGCAACTTAGATTTTATCTAAACAGAACGGCTGGTCATAGGCAATCCGACCAGTTGTTTATTTCCTTAGCTAAATTTAATTTGGGCAAGCCAATTTCTAAAGTTTCTCTGTCTCGCTGGATTTCACAGTGCATCTTATTGGCTTATCAAGCTTCAGGAATGCCCGCACCGGAGGGTGTACATGCCCATTCAACCCGGTCAGTATCTACCTCGGCAGCCTTCAAGGCTAGGATTCCTCTAGATGATATTTGTGCAGCAGCCACGTGGGCTTCATCTCATACTTTTATTTCCCACTATAAGTTGGATCTTGCATCTAGGGGTAGAGCATCATTTGGCTCCGCGGTGCTCCGGAATATCCTTCCATGATGGCCGCCCAAGATTCAGGTAGCTGGGGACTCTGTCCCACAGGTTGCAGACAAATGAATCTCCTACTTCAGATTTAGAAGTTACGTACTCACCATAACGTTCCATCTGAGTAGGTGTATTCATTTGTCTGCAACCATCCCGCCCTCCTATCCCCCTGGCCTTTCAGTTTCCTGCATATTATCTGTTACCCTTTTCAGGGTGTTTTTGCTGTTGGCAAACTCGATCTGAGGTCATGAGGGTAGAGCAGGGCATTATGGGTGAGGGGAGGAGCTGAGAGCTTGGATCCATAGCTGGTAAACCATGCCGGTTCGGATCCGATATCGGATCCATAACCCACAGGTTGCAGACAAATGAATACACCTACTCAGATGGAACGTTATGGTGAGTACATAACTTCTAATTTCTTTTTAGTGGCCAGAAAAGAGGGGACTGGAGACCCATGGATCTCAAGCCATTTCAGCAAGACAGTTCAGCAAACCAAACTTTGGATGGTCTCGGGTGCAGTCAATACTTCCATTCTTGGAAGAAGATGATTGGATATGCTCTATAGATCTTTATGATGCGTATTACCACATAAAAATAGACAAGCGCTCCAGGAGATTCCTCCGGTTCCAGCTGGGAGACCGTCCGTTCCAGTTCAGAGCACTGCCCTTTGGCCTCACCACAGCCCCCTGGGTGTTTAGCAAATGCATGGCACTGGGAGCAGCTCATGTCAGATTGGAGGGATTTCGAGTCTTTCCGTACTTCGAAGACTGGCTCCCTACCAATACCACTAGGCATGAACTAGAATGGACAAGAGACTACGGTTTGCATGTTTGCACTTCAGTAAATTGTGAAAAGTCAAATCTGCAACCATTACAACAGCTAGAATTCATCAGATCTGTGTTAGACACAATTTCAGGTCTCGCTTCACTCCCAGTAGAAAGACTCAGATCACAAGTCAACCAGATTGTCCAGAACAGAAATGTCCCAGCCAGATTATTCCTACGAGCACTAGGCACGATGGCAGCCTTAATCACTGTAGTTCCTTTAACCAGATATCACATGTGAATCCTCCAGTGGCTTCTGGCTTGTCAATGGTCTCTGCACATCTTATTCACCAGTCGCTGCAAACAAGAACTGTCATGGTGGCTGTACACCAACAAGATTCTCTCAGGCAGTCCTTTCATCCTTCCATAGCCCCAAGCCTTAGTGACCACGGATGCTTCCCAGATGGGGGGGGCATTATCTGGGAAGGACAGTCCAAGGCACTTGATCCCCTCTGGAGGCCAATTTGCACATCAGTGTTTTAGAGATGAAGGCTGTGCTCTTAGTAGTGCAAGCATTCCAAGATGCCCTTCCCCTAAGAAAACAGTAGCAATCCATACAGGTAACATGTCGATGGTCTTTTATATCAACAAACCAGGAGGAACCAACTCTTACCCAGTTAGTCTAGAAGCCCTTAGAGTTTGGCAATAGGAGATTTCTTCCAAATGCCTTCTCTCAGCAATGCATATCCCATGGAGCTCCAACATGATAGCGGAGAAGCTGAGCAGAACTATTTTGATGCCTCACAAGTTGTCTGGCAATTCAGTGGTGACGGAAAAGATCTTCCATCACTGGGGCCAACCTTGCTGCAGTCTGTTTGCATCCCCTCTCAGCAAGTGCAGCAGTTAATTTGCCATGATCCCCCCTCTGGGGGAGTCACCAAGGGACGCCCTTCTCCAAGATTGCCCCACCCCCCCCAGTCTCCTCCAATTCCCCTAATATCTTGATTTCTAAAGAAAGCCAAGAGGTCAAAGAACACAATAATCCTCATTGCCCCATTCTGGCCTCGACAGGTTTGATTCCCCTTCCTTTGGCCTCATCTCGTTTGGAAACCTTGGAATCTGAACACAGCTCCAGCGCTATTATCTTATCTAGAGGGAATGATTCATCCAAATCTCCAGCATCTCAAGCTCACTGCATGGCTTCTCCAATTCCCATGATTGCCAGGCACTCTTCCCTTTCCTATCCCATCCATCAAATCATTGTGGCCCATCATAAACCTTCTTCTTGGAAACTGTACCAGAGTAAATGGAAAAACTTGCTAGATGGGCTCTCAATAATGCCCTAGAGCCCTATACAGTCCCTCCGCATAAAGTATTGGATTTTTTAGCTGACCTTTTCAAACTGGCTCTTCAGCCTCTACCATTCGGGTCCATCTATCCGAGATGTCTAATTTCCATGCCGGTTTTAATGGTTCATCCCTTATATCACAGAATTCTAATGTTAAGACCATTTAAAAAGCCCATTACTCCTTGGGATCTAACCCTAATTCTACAGTCCCTTACTCTTCCTCCCTTTGAACCATCAGCTACATCTGACTTAAAGTTTCTGACTTGAAAAACTTTATTCCTAGTAACTATAACTTCTGCCAAAAGAGTATCTGAAATTCAAGCCTTGTCCTGCAAACACCCCCTTACATAATATTTCAAAAAGATAGGGTCTCCCTCAGAACTAATCCATCTTTCTTGCCAAGGGTATTTTCAGAATCCAATATCAATTAAACACTACAACTTCTTGTTTTGTTTCCTCACTTCTCCAATAAAGGAGAATATTCCCTACATTTATTAGATGTTCACAGACAACTACATTTTTATCTTCACAGAACAAAGAATTTCAGGAAGTCTGACCAATTTATTTGTTGCCTTTTCCTATTTTTCCTTGGGTAGCCCAGTTACCAAGGTTACCTTAGCTAAATGACTCAGAGGTTGTATCACTTTTATCTGTCATTCAAAAGGACTTCATCTTCCACAGCCAGTGAAAGCCCACTCAACCAGAGCTGTGGCAACTTCTCCATGACATTTGTGCAGCAGCTACATGGTCTTCTCTTCATATTTTTATCAGTCATTACAAATTGGATCAGGCCTCTAGGGGACCAAGCATCATTCGGTTCCATGATGCTTAGGAATATTCTTCCGTGAGACCTCCCAAGATTCAGGTAGCTGGGAACTCTGTCCAACAGTCAAGGATTACGCGAAGATTGACAATATCAGATAAAGAAGTTATGTCTTACCAAAACGTTCCATGTGTGTTTTCAATCTTCATTAATCCTTGACATCCTCTCCCTTCTTCCCCCAGCCTGAGACTCTTAATGGATCAAATTCTCCCAGGACTAGCTTCGTAATAGGGACACATATCTGGTCTCTTCTTTTTATTTACTGTTTGTCTGCCACTAATTTAGACAAACTGGACCTGCAGTAATTTAGAGAGGAGCATTATGGATAGAGCCTAGCTCAAGAGTTTGGAAGGAACGAGATGAAGTAAATGGCAAAGTTGGTTCCGAGGCTCGGAACCTAGCCCACAGTCAAGGATTAGTGAAGATCGACAGCACAGATGGAATGTTATGGTAAGACATAACTTTTTTATTGAGATTGACTTAATTTAAATAGGAAGTGATGTATTCATATGTACTTGCATTTCTTGTCAGTGAGATTTAAACATGAACTGTTTAGTGTACTGAATCATTCTGATGAAGTCTTTAATGAAGACAAAAGCATTCAATAAACTGTGTTTCATAAAGTTAATGCAGTTGTGTTGCTTTGAAATCCTTCTGTGAACCATTTCCAAAGTGTTTTCTGTGGTTATTAGTTTCTTCTTCACTTCAGTGCCTACAGATTTCACCTCTGATCCACCTATGTCTTCTCCCCTCTTTTATCATAAAGCTTCCTTGCATCTGGGGGAGATCAACACTATCTCTCTGACTCTTGTCGTCTGCTGTAACCTTGGACCCTACTGCTTTGGATCCGAGAGCTTTGATGAAGTCACTGGCTCTGTCTTCTAAGTCCCAGCCCCCCTTGTCAGCTACTTCCAGGTCCTCAAGAAGCTTGCCCGAGACAGTTATGGACAGGATAGTGAGGAGGTGACTTAAAGCCTAGATCCAGATGGGGGTAGTTCCCGCTCCATCCCATCAGATCTGTGAGCTTACCTGGGCCACTCTATCCAGACTCCTTCTCCGATCCATCCCGCAGCATCGGGGCCTAGAGATTGAGGACTGCCATATGCGTTGTAAATGGCGCGGAGGAAACTTCCTTTCTCGACGCTGATCATGCCTTTGACTAGTCCCTTTCCAGCTTTGTTGGAGCAGAGCGAGTGTTGGAGCTGTGGTGTCAGTGCCGGGTCCGTGGCACTGGGGTCGACCCTGTCCTTCTCAGAGCCGTCCCTTCCCTTGGGGGCTTCAACACTTGATAGTTCTGGTATGATCCCTTCTGGAGGCCACGGATCCAGTGTTAGTCCTGTCTGTCTGTCTTCAGTAACTTCAGCGCCAGGGTATCTGGATAGGACTTCACTGGGCCTTTGGCCTTTCAGTTTGTGGAGAGGGTTTTGTGCAAGTTCCTCAGTCTACCACTGTACCTCCATCAGATGAAGGCCTTTCTCTCTCTTATCCTGCCATGAGTCTTCCCATCCCCAGCTGGCTCCAAGATTTTCCTGCTCAGGAGGGATCCCCCTCTTCAGATACCTCCCCAGAATACCCCGCAAAGGAGGTCCCTTGGAAGAGGACGTGTAAAAGGAAGCAAGTGGACTCCCCCCCTGGAATCCTTGACCAAGGATACTAACTTCATAGAGGGGGCTAGATCCCCCTGATCCCCACCTGAAGATGTCTCCTTCAGAGACATTTTGAAAATTCTGAAACTGAAAAGTGGGTGATCTGCCAACTTCCTTCTTCTGAGGAGTCAGTTTTTTGGAGGTGTTCGGGACAGGTGCTTCTAAATCCTGGGTGACACCCCCCACCAGCGGATGCCCTATAGTGGATTTAATGTCTCACCATGCGTGGAAGGAGCTGGACTCCATCGGGTCTATACCCAAGCAGCCTGATAGGTTGTTAGTGCCCCCTCACTGACAGGAAACATTGGAGTGAAAGTCCTGTGGCTGATGCTATCATGGTGGCGGCAGCCACCAAGAAGGAATTGGGAGAGGAAATTGCCAGTGTCCATCCACCGAACAAGGAGTCCAGAGTGATGGACAGAATTGGGAAGTGCTTTTACACCTCGGCAACCTTCATGTTGAGGGCGTTAAACTATCTAGCCCATTTTACTAGCTTCAGGGGGACCTGGTCAAAGAACTGACAAGTTTCTGTGTCAAGAGTCCTTGTCTGTGGAGGAATTTAAGAAAGTTTCTCCCAAGCTGGCCACTGTTTCATCCATCACCAATTCTTCGATGACGTTAATCTCCCATACCACAGAGGGCATCTTGCGAGCAGCCGGTTCAGGACTTTCCCTGAGTGTTTTAAGGCATCATTCATCAATGCCTCGTACAATAGCTCCTTCAATTTTGGGCCTTCGGTTAGAGTCACACTCACCCATAGTGAAAAGGATGGGAAGATCCTTTATGCTGTTGGGATCAAGTTTTCTATCCCCCTGAGGTCCTTTTCCAGAAACCATCGTGGGGATGGGAAATGTGTCTTCGCAAGTCCCAAGGACCTTTCCAGTACTCATGCGGAGAACCCTTCTCTAGAGGCAGAGAAGGAGGCTTTAATGGTAGATGCCACCCTAGAGGCAGAGGGGGTCTGCAGAACCAGGGCTTTAATGAGCCTCCTTCCAATAAACCATGCCAGTGCTCCTGAGGCACTACCCGGCTGTCCATCTCTGGAGACAATCGAAGTATGAATAGCTTTGCACCCGGAGGCCTGGACACAATTGACTGAAAACCATTGGGTGCCAAGCATGATATCCAGAGGCTATTAATATTCCCTTTTTCCTCCCCCCTCCGAATTCAAGAAGCCTCCCGGATGTGCCACCTGGTCAGTGGGAGCAGGCAGCACAGGAAATTTAACAGCTGCTGCAAAAAGAGTCATCCAGGGGGTCCCAACCAACCAGAGAGGATTCGGGACCTACTCACGTTTCTTTTTAGTGCTGAAACAGACAGGGGACCTAAGACCCATTCTGGATCTCAGCAAGTTAAACAAATATGTAAAGAAAACGAGGTTCTGAATGGTTACTGTTCAGTCGATTCTGCTGCTGTTGCACAAGGACGACTGGATATGCTCAGTAGATTACAAAGACACGTGCTATTACATCAAAATAGACAGATGCTCCAGGAGATTTCTGCACTTCCATCTGGGAGCCAGTCATTACCAGTTCAGAGCACTTGCCGTTGGGCTCCCCACAGTCCTCTGGGTGTTCACCGAATACATGGCAGTGGTAGCTGCTCCACTGATGCTCAAGGGATTCCAGGTGCTCCCATATTTTGATGATTAGCTCCTATCCCCTCCCATGAAGCATCGACTGATTCAAGCCAGGGACTACTTATTTCAGTTAGCTCAATCCTTGGGCATCACCACAAACATGGACAAGTCCAATCTTACTCCAGTTCATAACCTAGAGTTCATAGGTATGCAGCTCAGTACCAGACATCAGATAGCCTCACCTCCTCTACACTGTGTAACCATTCTGAGAAATCAAGTCCAATAGTTATTAGCAACTCAAACCCTCTCTGCTCAGCTGATCTTGCAGATCCTGGGGTCCATGTCTGCAGCCATCCTATTAGTTCCCCTGGCCAGGTTCTTCAGTGGAAACTAGCCAGTGAATGGTCCATTTCTGTCTCAGCCTTGTCCTTTTGCATCAAATTGATTCCCGTATGCAAATGTCATGTTAGTTGGTGGATTCACTCCGAGAATGTTATCCTTGGCAAACCCTTTGTCAATGATCCTCCGGTAGCCACTTTGACCACGGATGCTTCCCAGTTCAAGGGGGGGGGGTGCATTACAGTGGGAAGATGGTCCAAGGCACGTGGTTAATGCCCGAGACTAACATGTATTTCAGTGTCCTAGAAATGAGAGCTGTCCTAATGTTACAAGCCTTTCAGGATGTTCTCCCTCTTGTAACTATTGCAGTATACGCTGACAAAATGTCTATTGAATGGAATATCAACAAGCAAAGAGAAACCCCTTTCTTACTTGCTATGCAGGGAAGCCATGAGGTGGTGGGAGTGGGCCATCTCTTCAGACTGCCTTCTAATTGCAGCACACATTCTGGGAAAAACCAACAACCTGGCAGACAGACTCAACAGGTCACTTCTGATTTCAGACAAGTGGTCCCTCAAACAATTGGTAGCAAGCATGATCTTCAGCGGTTGGGGTCAACCTTGCTGCAACCTGTTTGCCTCTCCCCTCAACAACAAATTCAGCAAGGTTTTCACTCTGATCACTCTTCCGGGGGAGTCACTGAGGGATGCTGTAGTCCACGATTGGTCCCGGGTCTCCTGTCTGCTTGCTCTCCTTTTCCGCTCATCCCCAAGTTTCTTCAGAAGGCAAGCAGGTTGAAGAGCTCAGTTGTCCTTGTTGCCCCCCTCTGGCCTCACCAAATGTGGTTTCCCTTCCAGTGGTCTCACCTGAAGTATCCTCCCTGGATATTGGAAATGGCTCAGGAACTCCTCTCTCACCTGTCCGGGATCCAACACCCAAATCATCGAACCCTGAAATTGACCACTTAGTTTCTGCAATTCCGACCTTGATTAGACAATCCAGGCTTCAGTCCCCGGTCCGAACGATTCTTCTAGCATCTCAAAAGGCTTCCACTAAGAAGGTGTACAATAGCAAATGGAAGAGATTTGTTGTTTGTGCTACCAACAGGAACATTGATCCATTCTCAGCAGCTGCTTCAGAAGTGTTATTGTTTCTCTCTACCTTTTTCGACAAGGGTGCTAGCTTTTCCACTGTCAAGCTGCATTTAACGGCCATGAACTGTTTAGTGTACTGAGTCATTCTTATGAAGTATTTAATGAAGATGAAGACACTCAAACTATGTGTTTCATAAAAGTAACGCAGTTGTGTTGGTTTGGAATCCTCCTGTGAACCATTTCCAAAGTGTTTTTTCTGGTTATTAGTTTCTGCTTCACTTCAGTGCCTACAGATTTTTTGTAAGCTGTCTTATTCATGAATGTGGAATACTGTCAGATGCTTTTTTTATAGTCTCTCCATCCCATACTTAGACCCCCCCCCCCATTTTTTTTAAAATGAAAAAAGCGAGATTCTTCCCCTTTTAAAAGTTCTCTATTATGAATCTATTTAACAGCAAATTATTCTTTGATCCATATTGACTTTCTTTTGTTACCCTTTTGTTCTGTTGGCATAATTGAGTTTTCTTCTAAATGACTGTAAACTCTGTCGGCAACAATTCCAGTGTATAGTTTATACATCATTGGAAGATAAGTTATTAGTCTGTAGTTTTTAGGATAACTTGCAGGTTTGCTGTTAAGCGGGAGAATTGTTTTTCGTGTTAACCAGGTTGGTGTCTGTTCAAGGTGCACATATAGGTTAGTTATGTAAAATCTTACCATAACGTTCAATGTCCTTCTCTTCCCTGTTGCATTATTCTTTACAGGAAAGAGATTGCCTGCCAAGCGACCTGACGTCAGCCAGTATACAAAAGTCTTTAGTGCCTATGGTGCATGGTACATTGCACATAGGCTGCTATCGGATGTAGGCCATAAAAGCGATGTACGCGCACACCATCCTCAGAACTGAGTGCCCCAGGGAGAACGTTTGAAAAATAGGTATGTATGGCTGGTACACCAAAGGAAGAAAAATGCAGGGGAATGGAGGGTGGGATAGAATACTGCAAGATAGAAGAGAAGACATCTAACATTATGGTAAGATTTTACACAACTAACCTATGTCCTTCTGTTCTGCTTTTGCAGTATTCTTTACATGAGGGAGAATGTAAAAGGTCACGAGGAGAAGAAGAGGGAGGAGGTAGGGGCAGAGGACCTTTCTTGGAAGCTGTGAAGAATGGCAGTAGCGAAGCTTGATCTGGATTTGGAGATGTTGTCCAGTTTGTAGTGCTTGGTGAAAGTGTGGCCTGAGAACCAAGTAGTTGTCTCCAGAATGGAGTTGGTGTCAGGACCCTTTGAAGAATGCTCCAGAAGAGACAGTAGCTCTCGTGGAGTGTCCCCTGAGGAAGAGAAGCTCTTTCCATGGTATTCATAGCAGAAGGTAATAGATTTTGAAATCCATTTGGAATTTGTTTAGAGACTGGAAGGCCTAGAGCTGTAGGCTGGAAGGACACAAACAGTTGGTCAGATTTTCTGATGCTCTTGGTTTTGTCAGCATAAAACCTAAGCTGCCTGTGTACATCTAGAGTATGGTGAACTCTTTCTGCAGAGTTTTGGGGAGAAGGGAAGAAGATAGAAAGGTGGGTAGCTTGGTTGAATAATAACTCATTTACCACGTTAGGCATAAAGGAGGGGTTGATGCAGAGGGAAACACTGTTCTTATGCAATATTAAGAAAGGAGGGGAAGCCATAAGAGCCTGAAGTTCAAAAAATTTTCTGGCAGAAGTGATAGCCAGTAGCAGGATTCTTTTCCAGGAGCAGAATTTTATAGAGGCAGAAGCTGCTGGCTCACAGGGAGACATGGTCAGTTTTTCCAAGACAGAGTTAAGATCCCAGGAGGCTGGAATTGGTCTCCAGGGAGGTTTCATGTGAAGGACGCCCTTCAGGAATTATTTGGCCTCAAACCTGGAAGCCATGGGAGGTGAGAGAGGCAGACAGGCAGAGATGGCTGACGTGCACTTTCATTGAAGAATATGTTAGGCCAGCATTTAGCAGCTCACACAGGTATGATAAGACTGTGGGGACATCCACTGTTAATGGGTGCAGATTACGTGAGAGACACCAGAGTGAAAATCTTTTCCATTTGGAAAAATAAGATCTAGTATTCGGTTTCCTGGCCTCCTGCAGTACCCTGAGCATGTCCTCTGGAAAAATGAGTCTGTATGGAATCAAGGCCCTATCACCCACAGTGTCATCTACAGAGTTGACAGGTGAGGGTGAATAAGAGTTCCCTTGTGTTGTGTGAGTAGGTCCACTCTGAGGTAACTTGTGGTGATTGCCCTTGGCTAAATCCAGGATTAAGGGGAACCAGTGCTGTCTTGGCCAAAAGGGGGTCAACAACAAGATTTTTGGTCTGTCCTGCTGTGTCTTCAGGAGGACTTTTAAAATGAGAGGCAGGGGAGTGAATGCATATAAGAACATCCCTCTCCATGGAAAACTGAGAGCGTCCACTTTCCAGACCAAAGGGTGAGAGGGTCTGGCACAAAATTAAGGAAGTTTGTGAAAACCCTTGTGGCAGTAGAAAAACCAAAGGGCAAGGCAGAAAACTGAAAGTGTCCAGAGGCTACAGAGAATCTTAGATATAGATTATAGATTAGTAGATTAGCATTAAGCTAACTGCGCTTGCGAGCCATTTTAAGCCTAGCCAATTATCCCTTGTTATATTTCCTGTAACTGGGATGGATAGAAATACGGAGATAGGCACCCCTTATGTCTGAGGCTATAAAGGGTTGGGGTAAGAAAAAGGAAAATAGAGTTTGTAATGTGAGCATCCTGAGGGTGGGTACTTTCAGGTTGGTGTTTAGGAAGGAGATGTGTAAGATCCGGTCTCCAGGGGCCTTCTTTCTTTGGGAATAGGAACAACCTGGAATATAACCCCTTCCCTCTTTGATGCACAGGGACATGCTGAATGGTGCTTTGTTCCAGCAGGGTTTGTAACACCTGTGGAAACAATGGTAGTTGTTACTGGGTGGTTGGGGAATGCCCCTGAAGGGAGGTAGAGACTCCAAACCATGAAATATCTGTTGTTTGTTATGATGGAACGCACCCAAGAATCATGAGTAATGTTTTCTCTGGCTAGACTTGAAATGGAGAGGCATAGGGAAAGGGAAGGGATGCAGTGGGGTCTAAATAGTCAAATGGACCATAGTCTGTGTGGAATGGGCTGTTCTGGAGGTGAGGTTTATTGAGGAGACCTAAATCGTTGTTGCTTCTTTCCATATCTCTTGGCCTTAGATTGAGTTGGCCTGGCTTGTCTCCTGACAAAAACTGGCGTAGATGGGTAATTTCTCTGGAATGTTGGGACAGGGGATACAAGGAGGTGTTTTAATTCTTTTATCTCCTTACCATTTTCCTGCAGTGTTTTGAAAAGGTCAACAGCCACAGTGCCAAACAGGATTTCATTGTCCAGGGGAGTATCCATCAATTTGGATTTGATATCCTCTAGCAAACGTTATAGTCTTAGCCATGCACATCTCTTAAGGACAGACCCTGAGCCCACCTGCCCTAGTGGAAGCCTCAGTTTCATCATAGCTACATTTGAGTGTCTGGTGACCTGAGACATGGAAGTTGAAATTTCTTTGGAGATCAGACCATATGCATGAAGACGTATTCTGTCTGGTGGCAAGTAAGTTCTGAGAATGGTGAGTGCGGATGTTGCTTTTATGGCCTACATCCGTTAGCAGCCTGTGTGTGATGTACCATGCACCTTGGGTACTAAAGAATTTTGTCTTCTGTCCGATGTCAGGTCACTTGGCAGGCAGTCTTCCACATGTAAAGAATACTACTGCAGCAGCAGAATACAAGGACATCAGTAGTTCTTACTTGTGGCTAAATCATCATGTAAAGATGCTAATACTTTTAGCCAGAAGTTAGGTACTGCATCTGGGCCTGGAGTTTTCCAATTAGGAGCCTTTCTTAACTTTGTTTCAATTTCTCTGGCCATTGCTTCATCCCATTTCATATCCTGTACATTGGAACTTCTTTCTTTTACTTTTTCTTTCCATTCAGTATCTTTATGTTCCACAGGATCTTCATAGCCTGCTGTTCCGCATTGATCAGAAGAGGCTCTGCTTTCCGATTGGCTCCTATGCTGATATACAAGCCAGTCAGAATTGCTGGTTGCTTGGGAGTGCAGGTTGCTTGAGTTCCGGTTAACGGGATGGTAACAATACATAATTTCTTTCTTATCCTCAATAGTCCACTTTATCACTTTTTTGGCCCATCACGTTTTGCGATTTTTGTGGACTACTTCTTTCTTCTACAACAGGGGAGCCATCCTCCCCCTGAGCCTAGCCTAGCCCCATTGTAGGAATGTTTCAGTGTCTTGAGGATTCTACACTGTCATTTTTTCCAGTACTGTCCCCAGTGTGCCTACCAGGATTGGACACTTTATCCTGGATCTTGTGCATCCAACTGTCTTCTTTTATTTTTCAACTGAATTCTGTTCATGATATATGTTCTGTAAAATACAGTCAGTCAGTCAGTGTCATCTTGGTGAGATTCTTTGAAAAACAGGCTTGTCCACCTCGTGAAGCTACTCACCAAGACTTGAGGATGAATTCACTTCCAGAAATGCTACTCTCCTTTGCTTGTTGATTTATCATGTCTCCATTCGGACCCTTAATTCCAGCAGTGCTACTCTCCTTTGCTTGCTGGTTCATCATCTCTCCATTTCAATGCATTTTTCTGTGTTTGCATCACATTATCAGTTCTCTGCCTTACCATTTGAACTATCCACTGCACCAGGAGTGTTCAAAAAGTGTATAGCTCCAGTTATAGCGCAGGCTACAAATATTCATATTTTACATATTCAGAGTACTTGGTGCTTTGGCTGTTTACAGCTGCGTTCGGAGATTGGCTTCGGGGTTGTGTGGGTCAGAGCCAAGAAATCTGTTTCAACCTTGGATGGGAACAGGTTCTTGGAGATGATTGCAGCTTAAGCCTTCAAGACTTTTCGCAAGGTCCTTGACTTGCCCAAGGAAAAGACACCTTCAGCCAGTTCAGCATCACCCAAACCCCAGTAGAATCTAGCTTTTCTTCTTCCCATCTTTTTTGTCAGACAGGGCCAGCTGAACCACAGTCTGCTATATCAGCTCCCAGTCTGATTCCCCACCAGAGCTGGTTCATAGGAACAGAAGTGCTAACAGAAGCACATAGACTCAACTCCAGAGTCTGTCACAGAAGACACAGGTTTGGATGCAGGTGAAGGATCCCCCAGACCCCCCTCTGAAGGCATCAGCTTTGGTGAAATCCTAGAAGTTGATGAAGCAAACAGGCGGATGGTCCACCCAAGATCCTTCTCCAGACAAGTCTGTGTTGTTGGAAGCTTTTGATTCTCGATCATCTTTGTCTTGGGTGGTACTTCCTGGTGAACCATTGTTGACCTCATGGCACAGCAGGCATGGAAGGATCTTGATATGTTGGAACCTATCCCAAAAAAGCAGGATTCTGCAAGCCCCTAAAGATGGGAAATATTGGAGCAAAGGTCCTCCTGTAGATGCAGTGGTGTTAGCAGCAGCCATGAAGAAAGAGCTTTCAAAATAAAGCTCATCTGTTCATCCCCTGAACAGGGAATCCAGGGTGATGAGCAAATTTGAAAACCATGCTTGTGCCTCACTGACCTTTGCTGTTAGGTCTCTGAATTACTTGACTCATGATAAGGTTTCAGAGAGAGTTAGCCAAGCAGCTGTCTAAGTCATACTCTGGTAACTTGCCTACAGTTGTCAGAAAGATGGTGGACTACCAGCTCACCACCTTTTAGTCGACTTCCAATGTTGCCATGCGTCTGTTATCCAATGCAGCCAGTGGCACTGCCAGAGCAGCAGTTACTAGCATCACTCTCACCACCATGCCTGGCAGTGTCTTTGTGACTTTGTGGAAAGTTTCAAGACATCCTTTATTAATGCCTCGTATGATGATTCAGCACTTTTTTGGCATGAACATGTTAACCTGGAGCCAGCAAGATGATCAGACTCTCTCTGTAGTTTGCATACGTTTTTCCACTCCTTTCCACTCAAAGTCCTCAAAGATCCTTTTAAATGAATCTTATGTTAGGGGGAAAGATTTGTTTTTTTGAAGTCACAGGGTCCTTACTAAGACCCTCTTGGTGATAGGCTGTCTTGTGGCAAAGGGAGATAACTCCAATGGATGAAAACTGAGGGGCAGAGGTGGACTGCATAATCAGGGCATTCATGGTCTCTTTGTCGACAAGCCCTTCCCGTGTCCCTGAAGAGTTGCCCATCTGCTGTGCTCTGGAGGCAGTCAGGCGATGCTCATCTGTACATCTGCTAGCTGGTAAAGGATTACAGCAGATTCTTGGGTATTAAAGATAATATCCACAGGTTATTCCATTCCATAGCAATTACTAATTCTGTATCAGTTTTAGATGTACTGTTAGGAAATGCAGTTATTTTCAGAGTTCTTAGCATATTATAGCTGCTACTCCTGCCCATTTGGTGGTAGTCATTCCTTATTGTGAATTGGAGGGGAAATGTCTGTCTTATATTTGAAATTTTAGCTATGTTTCTAGGAGTAATATGTGTGATTTGTAATATTTGATCAAAGTATGTTGATTGGAGGTTTTGTTTCAGAGACTACACAGATTTAAGTAGCTGTTTTGGGGAGTTTTTTGAAGTTGGTTAGGAGTGACTGAGATAGTTAATATTTGGGAAATGTGTATGTTCATACTCGTTTCTCTTGACTGGAGTGAGTGTAACCTTATTTGGCTTTTACTAACAATTATATGCTGTGCATGGCATTCCTCATTTAGCAAGTGTGAGAGGTTGGTATAATGTTTAAGGTGTTTACCTTAACAGACATAAGGTGAAGGGTTTGATTCTCACATAGGATAATTGGCTAGGCTTAAAATGGCCCACAAGGGCAGTTAGCATAGTAGTAACATATGACTATGACTTGGGGCCCTGTATGTATTTGCTTTAACAGGAATTGGGGGGCCATTAAAATGCAGCCAGCAAACTTAGGATAACATTATTTTAGTCTTTTTTTCCATTTCAAACTTGAGCTATAAAGGATATATGGCTGATATCTTGCACATGTGGAAAAGCTGCAATATTCCATTGGAGCTGAGGCCTGCCTGTTTCATATTACTAATCATGTATGACAGTCCATGAAAAAATCTTACTGCACATGTTGCACTGTAACACACTGCACATTGATCAAATATCTGAATCATATTCAAAATTTAATTGCAATTAATAAAACCTGGTGCAGATTTTACGACATTTCTTGTAATACATTAACAATAGTATTTGTATTGTATTTACACAAGACAGTTTTCTTTATAGCACACTGTGGCTCATTGTACTGTACTTGTACAAGACCATTTTCATTAGCTGTTGCAGGGCTAACACTGGTTGATAGTGGTATTGCTTGTCATTTTCAGTAATTTTAGCTGATAAACCCAATTGAAAGTTAACCGTTATATTAATACTGCCCTGAGCAAAACTAATACCTTAATATCAGACAATGGCTGATTAACAAATTCACCGCAATTTATCTTGGCTACTCAGTGTCAGGGAGAGAAAAGCTGTTAACCAACTGTGTAGGTTCATAGGCAGGTACTAGGCGATCTGCCCGAAGGCATTTATAAGCCTAGCCGGAATTGTTTTGGCTTTCGACACCCCCTTAGATTAGTTCTCTTTGCCTCTGTCCAGCAGAGCCATTGAAATGATCCCCGGGGTAAACTTTCTATTTCCCATCCACTCGTCAAGGTTTTTCTTGAAGAGTGTTAGCGAGGAGCTCTGCCTAATGTAGATTGAAATCTTGTTCCAGAGCATGGGAAGTCTCTGGGATAGGACTCTCTCCCTCCAGCACGTCCTATTGATTGTTGTGGTGAGGTTTAGATTCCTAGAGCATGTGGCTTGAGAGAATATGGTTTTCTTTAGGTGGAGCATATGCATCAATTCTGGGTTGGACATGGCCTTGTATGTCAGGCATAGATCACCTCTGAGTAGGCGGTATGCAACCTAGTACAGCTGGAATTTCTTCAGCCTAGCTGCATAGGGCATCTGTTTGAGGCCAGTGATCCTCTTGGTGAGGTACTTCTTTGGTCTTTCCAGCTGTTGCAGGTGTCGTGTAAGGTACATCCAAAATGGGGCGTTGTACTCTATGATGGGTCTGATGAGTGATGCGTAGATGGGCACAATTACCTCTTTTGATCTGGATGCAAACCCTTGTGTGATTAGGTGGGCCACATAGAAGGTTTTTCTAACCACTTTGGCAATGTGATCATCAAAGGAGAGATTACTATTTACCTGGGTCCCCAGATCCCTTATTACATCTTCCATATTTAGTGGGCTGCCACCTATGTGGTAGTTTGTGAGTACTTTGTTTTTTCCAAAGGGGATGACTATGCACTTTTTGGCATTTAGCTTGAGGCCATGGTTTTGTCACCAGGTATCTGTCTCAGTGAGACCCTTTTGGAGGATGTCTGTGTCAGCCGGAGAGTCAATTATCTACCTTGGATCCCGGAAACTACCGTCCCATCAGTCTGACAAGCCTTATCTGCAAGGCCATGGAGCGTATTATCATGGAACTTATAAACAAAGACATTGGCAACCTTCAAACACTGGACCCCACCCAGTTTGGGTTTGTGAAGGGCCGATCTTGTCTCCTGAACCTGATTGACTTCTTTGAATCAGTCTCCAGAGCCATGGACAAGGGTAAGGTGGTCCACACAGCCTATCTAGACCTTGCCAAGGCCTTTGACACCATCCCCCACTCTGGAATCATAGATAAACTTACTAAGTTGGGTATTAATCCCTATGTCACCCAATGGGTTGCTAAATGGCTTACTGATAGAACCCACACTGTAAAAGTAGCCGACTCCAAATCCAGCTCCAGACAAGTGACAAGTGGAGTACCTCAGGGTTCAGTCCTGGGGCGCTCTTGTTTGGCATCTACTTCTCTGAAGTACAGGTCAACACTAAGGGACTCTGGCTAACAAAGTTTGCAGATGACTGCAAACTGGGAGCCATTATTGAATCCCCAAATGATGTGGATACTCTACAAAGGGCCTTACAGAAACAGATGCTTGGTGCCAGAGCCATGGGCTCAAGCTCAATGCCAAGAAATGTATTGTTATCCCCTTTGGGAAAAACATGTATCCATGAATTACCATATAGGTGGCAGTACACTAAACACAGAAAGTGTGATAAGAGACTTAGGGACACAGGTGGACAGTGGTCTCACCTTCGATAACCACATCGCCACAACAGTCAGGAAATCCTTCTATGTGGCACACCTCATCACAAAGGGCTTTTCATCCACAAAAAAGGAGGTCATTGTCCCACTGTACTCATCCCTCATTAGACCCATTATAGAATACAACGCCCCATTTGGTATGTACCTCTCAAGACATCTGCAACAACTGGAAAGGCCTCAGAAATGCCTCACTAAAAGAATCACAGGCCTAAAGCAGATGCCCTACGCTGACCGCCTTAAAAAACTCCAGCTATACTCTGTCGCATATCGTCTACTCAGAGGCGATCTCTGCTTAACATACAAGGCCATGTCAAACCCAGAGCTGTTGGACATGCTACACTTAAAGAGATCCCAATCCCTCAGAGCTACACGCTCCAGGGATCTAAACCTTGTCATCACAATAAACAAAACATGCTGGAGGGATAGGTTCCTGACCCAGAGACTCCCCAGACTTTGGAATAGATTGCCCATACATGTCAAGCAGAGTGCGTCTTTGGACCTCTTCAAGAGGAACCTTGACGTTTGGATGGGAGAAAGGAAATTCACCCCAGGGATCACGTCAGTCGCCCTGCTAGACAGGGGTCCAGGAAAGTAAATAATGTGGGAAGAAATAGCCAGGGAATTGTTATGGCTAGGCTTGTATAGGCCCTAGGGCTGATAGCCTAGTACCAACCTATGAATTATAGCCCCTAGTTTGTAGTCGTCTGCGAACTTAGCCATAGACCTCCTGTGCTTGCCTGTACCTCTGAGAAGTATATGCCGAACAGGAAGGGTCCTAGGACTGAGCCCTGGGGAACGCCACTTGTAACCGGTTTAGAGTCAGACCTAGCTCCCGCAACTCTTACCATGTGGGTTCTGTCCGTGAGCCAGTTGGCAACCCATCTCGTGACATTGGGGTTTATGTTCAGGCTGGTGAGCTTGTCTATAATACCAGAATGGGGAATGGTGTTGAAGGCCTTTGCGAGGTCTAGGTAGGCTGTGTGGACCACCTTTCCCTCGTCTGTAGCCTTGGTAACTATCTCAAAGAAGTCAACAAAAAAACACCAAAACTAAAAGCAAAATCAAACCAAGAATGAAAATCACTTGGCACCACAGGTCCCGGAAGCACGTAAACAAAGGCTTACAAAATAAGCAGATGAAGAAATCAAACAGCTGCTAGGTCTCCAAAAACATCCTTTAATGTAACCAGGCAAAGTAAAAATCCACAATATCTTCCAAGCGCTTTCACTCGACCACATGCGAGCTTTCTCAAGGCAAACAACATTGCTGGAAGTTCATTCACATTAAATACTTCCAGAATCATCGCATGACTTCCTATGAACTTTTCCCAACAGGAAAATCACCATATAAGGAAATTCTAAACTACATTCTTATTATCATTAAAAATAATTCATTTTCTAAAAATAATTCATTTTCTAAAAATGTCTTGGCGACTGAATAGCATAATGAACTTAAAATTGAATACAAACTATTAAAATGTGTCATAAAACAATTCTGTAAAATGTTTTTATAGTTTTAGAATACAAATAAGTGCAGTAACACCTTTTAACCATCGGGGGTGAAATCAAAACTCCAATTTAAAACCTAGAGTTACTAACTGGCATTGTAAAACATTTCTTATCTGAGTTGCCAATGTATAACATTCCATATATCATATTATAAAATCTTATGGATTCAAAAGTGAATAAAACAATAGATGTCATGTTCTGCTAAACTGTGTTATAGACAAGCTTGTCTCAATTTCAAAACACTAGTGATGTTGAGGGTGTCATTCAGACCTGGGTATCTAATAGCGTTTAACCGGAGCTGCCAAAATAGCTCACGGTATTCTAATTTTGGCTCCCAACTACCCCCTCTTATATCCGGTTGTACCTGTTCCAACACCAGAAACTTAATGTCCATGTCCTTTCACGTCAAAGAGTGTTTATAAAAGGCATTACTTTCCTTCCTTACATTGATGTCATTGAAGTGTTCGTAAACCCTTCTCCTAAACACCCTTAACTGTGGATCAAAGGGTGTGGTCTATCTTGGTTGCTGTGTTACGTGCCATGCTTTTTACATTGGGAAAACCGAAAGGGTGTTTAGGAGAAGGGTTTACGAACACTTCAATGACATCAATGTAAGGAAGGAAAGTAATGCCTTTTATAAACACTCCTTGACGTGTAAGGACATGGACATAAAGTTTATGGTGTTGGAACAGGTACAACCGGATATAAGAGGGGGTAGTTGGGAGTCAAAATTAGAATACTGTGATCTATTGTGGCAGCTCCGGTTAGACGCTACTGGATACCCAGGTCTGAATGACACCCTCAACATCACTAGTATTTTGAAATTGAGACAAGCTCGTCTATAACACAGTTTAGCAGAACATGACATCTATTGTTTTATTCACTTTTGAATCCATAAGATTTTATAATATGTTATATGGAATGTTATACATTGGCAACTCAGATAAGAAATGTTTTACAATGCCAGTTAGTAACTCCAGGTTTTTAAATTGGAGTTTTGATTTCACCCCCGATGGTTAAAAGGGGTTACTGCACTTATTTGTATTATAAAACTATAAAAACATTTTACAGAATTGTTTTATGACACATTTTAATAGTTTGTATTCAATTTTAAGTTCATTATGCTATTCAGTCGCCAAGACATTTTTAGAAAATGAATTATTTTTAGAAAATTATTTTTAATGATAATAAGAATGTAGTTTAGAATTTCCTTATATGGTGATTTTCCTGTTGGGAAAGGTTCACAGGAAGTCATGTGATGATTCTGGAAGTATTTAATGTGAATGAACTTCCAGCAATGTTGTTTGCCTTGAGAAAGCTCGCATGTGGTCGAGTGAAAGCGCTTGGAAGATATTGTGGATTTTTACTTTGCCTGGTTACATTAAAGGATCTTTTTGGAGACCTAGCAGCTGTTTGATTTCTTCATCTGCTTATTTTGTAAGCCTTTGTTTACGTGCTTCCGGTTCCTGTGGTGCCAAGTGTATCTCAAAGAAGTCCACCCTTAAAGCCGAACTGGGTAGGTTCCAGTGTTTGGAGGTTCCCCAATGTCTCTGTTAATGAGATCCATAATGATGCGTTCCATAGCCTTGCAGACCAAGCTAGTCAAGCTTATAGGGTGATAGTTCCCGGGGTCTGTTGTGGCTCCACCTTTGTGGAGCGGAATAAACGTTGATGTGTGCCACTATATGGGCACGTAGCCTGTGGAGAGGCTGAGTTTGAACGGTGTGTTTAGGTGAGGGGTTAGTTCATTTTTGAGCTAGTATAGGATGCAGCCTGGGATACCATTCAGTCCCACAGATGCTGTGTTTTTGGCGTTGGAGAGGGCTGTTGTAACCTGAGTGGTTATGGGCCCTTTTTGGGGGTGATGGCAGGTGAAGTTTGCACTGAACCTGTGTGCCAGGATGTTGGCGATATTGGTCGGTTCAGTGTATTTTGTTCCATTCTGCACTAACTCCATGCAGATCTGAAAATTGCCACTTAGATTCTTGACACAGCTAAGGAATACCTTGTAGTTATCTTTGGAGTCCTTGGCAGTTTTTTTTTTTCGAAGCTAACCTTGGATGATTTATTGAGGGATCGTAATTTCTTGCTGATACTGATCAGAGATGTCTTACCTTCTTGGGATTTTACTCTTTTCTATAGTAGTTTCCTCCTTCTATTGTATAGCTTGTTTATGGCAGGGGTCCACCAGACTGGTTTCTTTTTCTTGGAGGAGTGATTCTTGGTTTTGCTTGGGATAGCACGATCCCTGCATTCTTATAGGTGCCCGTAGAGTGCATTAGTAAAGGATTTTGCAGCTTGGGCAGTGTTATCCTTTAGCATGGGGGCTTTGAAACTTTCCACCTCGGTCTTTAGTAATGTGAAGTTTGCTTCTGAAAAGTTTTTCACTGTGGTTTCTTTGTCTGCGGGTGGGGGCGGAATGTGGATATCCAGAGTAATTAGTTTTTGATCAGATCTAACTAGCAAGGGGTTGACCTCCGGTGTGGAGGACCGGTCGCCCATGTTGGTGATGACCAGGTCCATTATGTTGTCACCTCTGGTGGGGGTGTTGACCAGTTGATTTAGGGCGTTTGAGTTTATAAATTCTAGAAAATGTTGGGCAAGGGAAGTTAGTACTTGAGTAGTTCTCCCAGTTAATGTTTGGGAAATTTAAATCACCCAATATCAGGGTGTTTGGTAGGACCTTTATATTTCCCAGTGTTTCCAGAAATGCGGAATGGGGGTCCTGGGACATGGTGGGTGATCTGCTGCAAGCTACAATTTAAATTGCAGTTTTGCTCGTTGTTAGTTGCACGTGGATGATCTCTCAAGCATTGCGCTGTGCCACTAACCTGGAGGTGTGGGTATCCTTGTCGAATATTTATACGCCCTCGTCTTTTGTATTTCAGTCCAGGTTTTGTGGCCGAAATGTATGGTATGAGTTGTCGTCTGGTAGTGCTGGGTTGCTGTCTGGTGCCTTAAACCAGGTTTCTGTTACTGCACATATATCGATTTTCTCCATACTGAGGAGTGCCTCGAGTGTGTGCATTTTGAGGTTTAGACTTCTGGCATTGAGCAGCATTACCATCAGTTTTCTGTTACTTGTGCTGTTTACGGTGGTTGGTTGTCTTTTGAGCCTTGCCTAAAAATGGCACTATGGTGGTGGTAAGAGCCTTGGCCAGTATTCGAAAGCCTAAGGGTGACATGTGCATGCCGTCTCTAGCAAAGCAGCGTGGCTTGTCGAGCATCTCATCCCAGGCTGACAGACACTGGATCCCCTTTGCATGACACCAGAAGCTTAGCCAGTTCTTGAAATTGATATTTTTTTCTTTATACCATGGTATCATTCTTGGTTAGCGCAGGATGCTACTCAAGGTCAGGGTCATACCAGCCTGGGCTACGTGATCAGAGAGCTCTTCCATGTAGTCCAGAGCGGTACGGCTGAGGTCACTCACACCAACATGGACAAATGACAGAGTCATATTTGTACTTGTTTTGGAGTGACCTGCGTGCTTGTGTTATGTGGCGGATCCTGGCACCCGACAGGCAGCTAACAGTAACCTTCTCCTTGTTTAGCCTAGTGAGTGGGACGTTAGTGTGCCTGACTATAGAGTCACCTATTACTAGTGTGTTGGGTATGTTATTTTTCCTTAAGGACTGTGATTGCGTGGCACACTGGTTTTGTGAAGTATGTGTTTCGCTGTTTGTATTGGGGGGGGTGGAGGTTGCTTGGGTGTCTGCTTTGGAGGTCTCTGTTGCTTTTGACTAGCTAAGGTGGTGTGTCCAGAAAGATAGCAGTGAAGCATTTTTTTTAATGTGTAGACTGATAGTAGTGTTCTCCTGTCAATGTCAGGTGTAGATCAGAACAACATCACAGGGACAAACAGCTATGAAGATCTGGTATAGACCTGAACCTTTTCAAAGTAGATTTGATATTCAGCCACTCCCCCACCACCACCACCAACACCAAGCCTCTACAGATGATACTTTGGACCATGACTAGCTAAGGTTCAAGCCATAACCAGTCCTTCGCCTTGACTGAAGATGAAGGGATTGAGGAAAGTGTGTCCTAAGCTCACACACTAGTGGTATATCTCAAGGTCTTGTACACTGCAGCTTTGGGTGATATTTTACTTTCTTTGCAGATGGGCATAATAATAGTAAGTAGTGTTTGAGCTTGTTTAACATCTCCTTCCCCTGGCCTAGAGAGATTTTTCACAATGTCACTTTCTTCACTGTGAAGCTGAAGTCCCATGTAAATTCTGTATTTCACTAGTGCTGTCTTCAGTCTGTCTGACCCAGTTAAGTTCGTCTCTCAGCATTTCGCGGGTGATTTTTTGCTAAGCAGTCCAATTATATATACTTCATTGTTTTCAAAGAAAACTGGAAAAAAAGGAATGCCACAGTTGGTGAAATTGCTGTCCATGCATTGAAATTATTTATTTATTAAAACATTCAGATGCTTAAAAACTAAGCACAATAAAATGGATAACTGTGGTGATTTGGGTTAATGCACTAGAATAGTTGCATCCACAAAAGTATACATTATGCAAAATAATTCAAAAGTTCATCCTGTTAAAATTACAAGAGACACCTATGCCACTGTCCCTGTTTAAAACTTTGAACTCGAGTCATCTTCTCTAAAGAGCTCTGTGATTAACTTGCCCCCACCAGGAAAGGTAGGTGCTTCCACAAGACAAGGGGTTAAGTGGAAGAAAAAAAACTGTCTTCTACTTCACTTCTAGTCCATAGAACAGCCACTAGCCATCTGATACCCTGAGATGCCTACTTGAGACATAATGACTTAACAGTTCCTTTAAGTAGACAGGACCCAGACCGTGAAGGAAATGGAAGATAAAATTCAAGATCTTAAAAATGTACCTGGCCACTGGAACTCTGTACAGATCCTGCAGAACCAGGGATGTGTGAAGTTGTTCTATCTCACCTTCATTCTTAATGATGGGTTTTGGACCTGATCCTTGGCTCTGACTCAGCCAAATGCAAAAGCTCGAGGTCTTCAACCAGCTCATGGCCTACTCCATATTCCATGATGCACTAGTGCTTCCCTCAGATCTTGTTTGCCGCCGCAGCAGATCGTGCGTTTCACTAGCTCTAGCCAGTGAAATTTAAGTATTTTTCTTGTTATTATACTTATTGTAAAAAATGTTTTCTTTCCAATTTAGCTGGTAGTACTTTAGATTAGTTAGTTGATACAGGAGAACTATCCAGAGTGTTTGTGCACTCTTTAATTTATAGGAACTTTTCTTTGTTGTGTCGCCGTTTTATTAGGCCTAGTTAAAAACTCCTTTCCTCTTTAGTGCACTTTAAATATATATATTTCATAGTTATTTGCTGTGTTTTCTTGGGGTCTATATTACAACGTGGAACTAAAACAAGTTTGAATGTTGTATTATCTAACCCTAAAGTTGAAAATAGCAAAGCCATGGCACATCGACTGTTTCTCAAGGAAAGAAATCAGTGGGCCGTTTTCGGGGCTTTGCTATTTCCTCCACTGTGGTGCGATCTCTAAGTTGGTATATTTAAGTAGGGGTGGTGTGGGGCCCACTTTTGTTTATTACATTTTTTTTTGTCACGGAACTGTGATTTTTTTTCCCTGGGGGGAAAAAATCGCTGTTCTATTTTTTTGGTTTTGTTGGGTTTCGGACTTTATGGTTTGATATTACAACGATCGAACTTTTGTTAGTTTGACGTTGTGATATAGACCCATTTTCTTGATAGCCTAAAGTTACAGGCTAATTTCTTCTTTTGAACCCATTTTATTCTTGAGGCTGAGTTGTGCTTTAAAAGGGTTCATATTGCCTGTTTAAATTAGAAGGTTTTATAATTTTCCCTTGTATGTGTGTGTGTGTGTGTGTGTGTGTGTGTGTGTAGTTATATGTTAATGTTAAAGCCCGTATTTTTTTATTGGTAGTGTTCTGGCCAAAATACATATAGTTTTTTGTTGTGTGGATTGTTTCTTCTTTGTAGCATGTCTCAGCAAGATAAATCAAAGTCTGGATTTAAGAAATGTCCTAAGTGTGGACAAACGATGTCCATAACTGATGGACACTCAGAATATGTTTGTTTAGGTGAGGTTCACCTGCAAGAGGACTGTTCCATATGCCATTCTTTTAGCAGTAGAGTGTTGCATGAAAGGAAGAATAAGTTTATTGCTAGAGGTCTAGTAAAGTCTTCCTTTCAAGAATCACTGGAGAAAGACAATACTCAGGACAAGACCTCAAAATCTTCAGTAACTTCTTCGAAAACAACTTGTGGGTCTGAGCCGAAGAAAGGTTCATCGACCTCTAAAGTGACAGATAAACCATCTTCCTTGGCTCCTCAAGTTTTGGAATCAGCGGTTCTTGTTGGTAGGAGGCGGTATCTCCTTCCCTCAAGTCGCCTATCCTCCAGTCAGTGGCGTCATCTGTAGCCTCCTCTCTGTCCTCAAAGCTTTTGGACATGGATGTGGATTGTGTCGTGCAGAGGCTTCTGCAGACACCGGCAGTGGCCAAACTTTTGTCAGGGTCAACCCTTGGGGTTTGGAACTATCCAAAACCCTTCCTGCTTCGTCCGTTCCTCCTCCGACCCAACCCGAGGTTTCGGAGCCGGAGTGTTCAGAGCTGATGATCGTGGAACCGTCGGTGCCAACATGTGTTCCACGCCTGTCAGTTCCAACCGCTCAGACTTCCTCGGTGCCAACTGTGGACTCTAGGAGCCGACACTCGCCGGTCAGGTCCGGAGAGGATAGTCGAACCGACTTTTCCATTCCAACTTTGCCTCTCGGGGATTTGGCGCGGGTGAGTTTGGCGCCTTCCTATGGTTTGTAGCCCACCGCTTTGGATGCCGTGAGGAGAGCATTGTCCCCTTGGGCACCCACATCATCGGAATCAGCAACCTCCTCCTTTAAAGCACCTGTGTCTACCTCTGCTTCACTGGTTCCACAAAATCATAGAGACCCAGAGCTTCAGGATGCCCCATTGGGCAAGCCCTTCTATTCCCAGATCTCACCCAGAAGCTTCCACTGAGGAGGTTCCTAGGAAGAGACTTTGCAAGAGGAAGCATCTGGACTCCCCACAGGAATCTGTCATTTTAGACACTGACTTAGATGAGTCAGAAGGGTCCCCCCGGTCCCCTCTGAGGATATCTCTTCCGGCGATATCTTAGAAATTCTTAAAGAGAGGGGTGCCTAGCAGCTTTTCAGCTGTACTGATGATGAGTCAGTCTACCTGAAGGCTTTCAGGTCTCAGCCCTCCACCACATGGGTCTCTTCGCCTTTCAGTGAGCTAATGGAAGTGGTTTACCGAAAGGTGTGGTAGTCCCCGAATACCATGGAACCTGTCCCTCGGAGGCCTAATAAGTTTATTACCTTGCCCCAGGACAAGGCTTTTCTAACAAAAGGAGTTTCCGTTGATGCCATGTTGGTGGCGGGCGCCGCCAAGGAGGAGTTATCTGAAACTTCGACATCTGTCCATCCACCTAATAAAGATTCTAGTATCATGGACAGATATGGAAAGCGCATGTTTACTTCAGTGACTTTTGCTCTTAGGTCTTTAAATGATCTGACGCATTTCACTAGATTGCAGGGAGATGATCTAAAAGATCTAGGAGATGCTCCACAGGGTTCAGTAGCTGCTGGGGTCTCAGAGAAAATATCCTCACAGCTCTCTACACTCCGTTACCTAACAAACTCGTCCATGTGTCTGCTGTTGTACGCAGCTGATGGAGTGAGCTGAGCAGCAGGTAAATACCCCAGGGATTACTTCAGCGTCACTGCTTGACAGAGGCACAGCAAAATGATAGGCATAGGTTTTATTCAAACTAAAGGGGTGGCGAAAGCCACATAACTATGGGCTAGGCTTATAAATGCCCTTGGGCAGATAGCCTAGTATGAACCTATGAACCTATGAATCACCCTTAGGAGATATTTCTGGATGCGCTTATGTCCCTTTGCAGAGCCCTTTCAGTCATCCTTTATCAACACCTCTTTCAATGGCTCCTCCCTTTTTTGACCCAAAGTGAAAGAAACGCTTACCAGGAGTGAACAAGATGGAAAGACTCTGTCTGCTGTCGGAGTCTGTTTTTCCACACCTACCAGACCTTACCCCCCAAAGGTCAGAAGGGAGGAACGATGCGGTTCCGTAAAACTCAGGGAGCCTTTCAGTACACTCGTGGTGAACCCCCCTCCAGAGGCAGAGGAGGGGGGTAATAATAGAAGATGCCATCCATGCGGCAGAGGGGGGTCCGCAGAACCAGGGTGACAGAGATCAGTTCTTTGGAAAGCCCTATCAGTGCTCCTGAGAGGATGACCACCTGTCCATCTCTGGAGGCAGTTTGGGGACGCTTATCTTTGTACACACTCACCTGGCTAAAAATAGCAAAAGACAGCTGGGTACAAAGCATCATATCCAGAGGTTGCACTATTCCCTTTTCCATCCCTCCTCCCTCAATAAGAAAAATCCCAGATGTTCCACCCAGTCACAGGGAGCAAGCAACCCTATAGATTCAAAGGTTGCTGGAAAAGAGAGTTATCCAACAAGTCCCAGCAGACCAGATAGTATCCAGAACTTACTCAAGGTTCTTTTTAGTTCCAAAGAAATCAGGGGACTGGAGGTCTGTACTGGATCTCAGCAGACTGAACAATCAGTGAAAAAGACAAAGTTCTGGATGGTCATGCTGCAGTCGATACTCCCGTTTGTAGGAAAAAAACAACTGGATGTGCTCGATAGATGTCCAGGATGCATACTACCACATAAAAATGGCCAGACCATCCAGGAATCATCTGTGCTTTCGGCTGGGGGACAGTCATTTACAGTTTCGAGCTCTACCCTTTGGTCTCACTACAGCCCCCAGAGTGTTCACCAAATGTATGGCAGTAGTCACGGCTCATCTGGGATGTTTAGGATTCCAGGTGTTTCCATACCTAGATGACTGGCTCCTTACCACCACCACCAGACATCGACTCCTTCAAGCAAGGGACACCACTATGAATCTATGCAACCAGTTGGGGATTACCATAAATTTAGAAAAGTCTGCCTTATTGCCATTGCAGCATACTGTTTTTATAGGAGAAGGCTTCGCCACCACCACTATGACCTTAAAACCTCCACCAGAAAGGGTGTCTACTCTTCGACAGCGGGTTCAAACTCTTCTCTTAAAACAAAAAGCCCCAGTGTCTATGGTTATCAAATTGTTGAGTATGATGGCAGCAGCATTCATTGCAATCCCATTGGGTCAGATGCACATGCACATACTACATTGGCTCTTTTTCACACAATGGACCTTTCAAGATCTCCCAGTGTCCCATCAGATTATGATCACAAATTCCTGCAAGAAGGACCTTCAGTGATGGCTAACATCGCATTGGGTGACGATAGGCCATCCCTTTGTTTTACCTACACCGATTGCCATAGTGACGGGGGGGGGGGCATTGTCAGGGAAGAACAGCCTAAGGCACATGGAAACAATATGAGGACAACCTGCATGTAAATGTACTAGAGATGAGAGTGGTACTGCTAGCATTGCAGTCCTTTCAAGGCTGTCTTCCTCTAGGGACTATTGCGATACAAACAGACAATATGTCAGTAGTCTGATACATAGACAAACAAGGAGGGACCATATTTTACCCCCTATGTCGAGAGGCCCTGAGGGTGTGGCATTGGGCAACATCCATCCAGTGCTTTCTGATAGCAATGCACATCCTGGAGAGGTCCAACATGATAGCAGACAAACTGAGCAGGGCAATTCTGTTGCCTCACGAGTGGTCCCTGAATAAAAAAAGAAGTAGCGGAAAGGATATTCTGCAGATGGGGCCAGCCTGCTGTGATCTCTTAGCATCTCCCACAAACGTCAAATGCAGCAGCTGTTTTGCCCTAATCCCCCCTCCAGGAGATGCCCAAGGGATGCACTTGTACACGATTGGCCCCAGGTCTCCTGTATGCCTTTCCCACCTGTACCACTGATACCCAAAGTTTTACAGAAGGACCTTAATTTTAATAGCCCCCTACTGGCCTCGTCAGATGTGGTTCTCCTTCCTCTGGCCTCATCTCTTGGAAAGAACCTTGGATCCCGGACCCAGTTCCAGACATTCTGATTCATTCATCGGGGACTCTTCTTCCTTCTTTTCAGTCCTTCAAATTGACAGCTTGACTGCTCCAATTCCAAAAATAGCCAGATTTCAGAATCTTTCCACTGCAGCTCAACTCATTTTAGCATCCTCTCACAAATCATCTACCAGAAAGTTAT
Organism: Protopterus annectens; assembly: GCF_019279795.1. Taxonomy (NCBI): domain Eukaryota; kingdom Metazoa; phylum Chordata; order Ceratodontiformes; family Protopteridae; genus Protopterus; species Protopterus annectens. The sequence goes on from NC_056737.1 coordinate 1,968,421,490, forward strand.
ATCTCAGTAAATGGAAAAGGTTCTCAATATGGGCATCCCAAAACAACATTGATCCTTGTCTGGCTTCAGTATCGTCCATTTTAGAGTTTTTGACTAAGCTCTTCAATGAAGGGGCAGCTGCTGCAACCATTCAAGTTCAATTGGCGGCAATTTCAAACTTTCATCTTGGTGAAGGGTATAATATCATGTCACATAGACCCTCCAAGGCTTTTCTCAAAGGTACCATACATCTAAGACCACCCATTAAATCCCCTGCTACACCATGGAATCTTAATCTTGTTCTTTCACCGATCATCCTACCCCTATTTGAACTAGCCTCCACTTGTGACCTGAAATATCTCTCATGGGCAACCATATTTCTAGTAGCCATCACTTCTGCTTGGAGTGTTTCAGAGATGTTCTTCATCTCACATTGCTGCAGTCCTTACACTTGGGTAGTCCGCTGTCCTCGGTCGGCCCGAATATCAAAGTATTAGGCTGACGTCGGTCAAGGCGCTTAAGACTGACATCAGGATGTCAGGGTACAAATGCGCATGACAGACGTCATATCCTCAGTCTTTTTTGCCGCATGGTCCGATGCAGAAGCAGCGTTGCAAGTGCCGTTCGGCGTTCTGAAATTTTTCGAATTCGGAGTTTCAGACCGAGTCAAAGTTGGCTAAGTACCCCGTTGGGGAATATTTTGGTTTTTTCTTGCCTCAGTGGTTTACCGGATGTCAGAAAAAGTGAATAACTGTATTTCTTGTGGGAAACAGATACCGCATAGGGACTATCATACTTTGTGTATTCCTTGTTTGGGGCCTGAGCACGACGTTGTTGGGTGTCGCTTTTGTGCTAGGTTCAGTAAGCGCACTATTAAGCGAAGGTTAGATTGTGCCAGGTTGGTCTTCGGGAAGCGGTGCAATTATAATATGCCGTCGGATGCTCCGACGCCCGCTTCTTCGAAGAAGCGCAAAGACAAAGCAGCTAAACCCAGGCAAGAAGAGTCGTCCGTTCCGGACGCCGGTTCTTTAGAGGCGTCGGTGGAACCGGTGGTTCCACCGGAGGCTTCTCTGGAGTCCCAGGGGGAGACTTTGATATTGCAGGATGTGGCCTCTCAGGAGGCAGGTCAGGCTGAAGGGGCTTCCCAAGTTACTGTACTCCCCTCCCTTCCTAGGGTGGTTAGGCCCTCTCCTTCTGTTTCCAAGGCTTCTCCCAGAGGCAGGCCAGTTTCAGCTTCTGTTAGTGTCACTCCTAGTTCTGCAGGGTCTGTGCCCAAGAAGCACATGCTTAAAATGGCAGAAGATTTAATTATTTTGATTAGAGGTTCTTTGCCCCCTCCTGATAAGAGGCCTAGGGTGGAACCAGAGTTGGGAAGTTTTGAGCAGGCTTCGGATGTTTCAGAGTCTTCGGCTGAAGACTTGCAGGAGTATTCTCCTTATTCTGATTCTGATGTAGATGATTCTACTCCTTCTGCTTCTCCTCCAGAGGATTTTTCTTTTTCAGAGACTCTTCATTCCATGAGGGAACATTTTAAGTGGGAAGGTCAGGACTTCTCTGATTCCAGGAAAAGGCTTAGGGAATTTTTGCTTTTACCCCAGCATAGGCCTTTAGCTATACCACCTGTTCTGGATGTTGTGGAAGATGTGTTTGCGGAGGCTTCACTTAATCCTGATTCTTTGCTTCCTGCTCCTGTTAAACCGGACAGGTATTACAGGGTGCCTGAGGCTCATAAATATCTTTATAAGAGTCCTAGGGCGGACCCAGAAACTGTTAGTCAGGGACCTAAGGGTGTCAAGGCCTCTGTGGTAAAAAATCCGGTTCCTCCAGATAAAGAGGCCAGAGCTTTGGATAGATGGGGAAAGAAAGTCTATACTTCTTCCACCTTAGCTATGAGGGCTTTGAATTGCCAGTTTCACATGTTGAAATATCAGAACTATCTTCTTTCTCAATTGAAGTCTAGGGTAGATGCTCTGGCGGAAGGCATTGAGTGTAAAGAATTACAGGATTTGGTACATGTCTCTGAACAGGTGGGTAAGCATTCTTTACAATGTGGTTTTGATGCTGTACAGGCCTCGTCTAGGGTGGCTGCCACTGGGTCAGTTCTTCGCAGGCACGCCTGGCTGAGGGATCAGTATTTATCTGACCATGTTAAGGCAAGGATTTTGGATGCTCCTTTACAGTCTGATGTATTGTTTGGTTCACCTGTGGAGTCAGTCTTAAAGAAAATGGAAGACAAGGCTAAGTCTATGCAGGCTGTTAAAGATTTTTTGCAAGTTCAGCCTCCGAAGTTTAGTAGGAATTGGCCTGCTAAGGGGTGGACGTACCCTTCTTATGATTCACAGTCTAGGGGTAGATCTAGACGTGGTAGGGGTAGAGCTCAGAGCTCCTTCAGACCTAGAACAGGGAGTTCACCTGCACAATCTTCGGGTGAGGACAGGGGCCAGTCCTTTCGTAAACAGGCCCAATGACCTACCTTTTCAGCTGCCAGATCCTTCTTGCCTGGCAGCACCTTTGGGAGGAAGGTTGGCACTCTTCAAGGAAAATTGGAGTCTGATTACCCAAGACAGATGGGTATTGGATATCATACACCAAGGTTACAGGTTTTATTTCCATACCTTGCCTCCTTTCAAAGGTATGCCGGACGTTCCTCCTCAGCAAAGACTAGAGGCTCACAAACAAATTTCTCTGTTGCTTCAAATAGGGGCCATACAACCGGTCCCTCTGCCAGAAGTGGGCCAAGGATTTTATTCTCACCTGTTCCTAGTACCAAAGAAGGGGAACACGTGGAGACCAATTTTGGATTTATCTATCCTCAACACTTACCTGGACATTCCCAAGTTCAAAATGTTGACGTTACAACAGCTTTTACCTCTGCTAGGCAAAGATCATTGGATGGTGACTCTGGATCTCAAGGAGGCTTACCTTCATGTTCCTATCAGGCTAAGTTGCAGGAAGTATCTGCGTTTTCGGGCTGGGACTTCTCATTATCAGTTCTCTGCATTGCCCTTTGGCTTATCTACTGCACCCAGAGTGTTCACGAAGGTTCTGGCTCCAGTGATAGCTTTCTTCAGGCTAAGAGGAATACAGATCTATCCTTATTTGGACGATTGCCTGATTCTGGCCCAAGGAAGGGACGAACTTCTTCATCATTTACAATATGTGATAGCAGTGCTAAGATGCCTGGGGTATTCTGTGAACGAAATAAAGTCCAGTCTAGTACCCTCTCAGGACATGTGCTTTCTGGGTGTGAGACTGAATACAGCATCCCAGATGGCCTTTTTGACCCCGGACAAACAAAAGAATCTTTCTCTTTACTTCCATCAATTGTCTCATCAGTCCAGGCTGACTGCAAGGACAGTCCTTCAAGCCTTGGGGTTCATGGCATCTTGTATTCTGGTGCTTCCCAATGCCAAACTGCATATGAGGAAGCTACAATGGTATCTCAAAAATGTATGGACACAGCACTGCCAAGATATGGACACTGTCATTCAGATAATACCTTGCATTCAAAAGGAATTTTTGTGGTGGGCTCAGGAATGTCACCTAAACAAGGGATTCTCTGTGACCCGGCCAGAGGCGTGTCAGGTTCTAACGACAGATGCCTCAGACAAAGCTTGGGGAGCTCATCTAAATGGAAAGTGGGTACAAGACACGTGGCCTGCCAGACTTCAACATCTACATATCAACTTGAAAGAGATGTTAGCAGTCCAATTTGCATTAATAGCCTTCAAGGATTTACTTCTTCCAGGGCAGGTGTTGGTTCTAACAGACAACACAACTGTCATGTGGTACATCAACAAGCAAGGGGGAACACATTCTTATCCTCTATGCAGACAAGCAATGATTTTGTGGGAGACTGCTCTCAGTTTACAGCTGAATCTTCAGGCAAGGTTTCTGCCGGAGCACAGAACTCCTTAGCAGATGTGTTGAGCAGACGGATTATGGATCCCCACGAGTGGAAATTGGATCCTCATGTATTTCAGAAATTGACAGTGTTATGGGGAACTCCAGACATAGATCTGTTCGCTTCTCCACTAAACTACCAGCTGCCAAAGTTTTGCACAAAAGGTTTCATCCCACAGCTTGGAAAGTGGATGCTCTTTCATTCAATTGGAGCAATCTTCATGTGTATGCCTTTCCACCTCTGCCTCTCCTCCCAAAGGTACTCCTAAAGGTCAGACAGGACAAGCCAAAGATGATTTTAATAGCTCCGGATTGGCCTCGACAGCACTGGTACCCATTACTGAGAAGTCTGGTACGGGAGCCTCCATGGCCTTTGCCTTCGATTCCACACCTGCTGTCTCAGGAGAACAGTCATTTACTCAATGTCAAACTTCACTCTCTTCACCTAACAGCCTGGCATATTCTGTTTTAAACCCAGGAGGGTCTCAGCTTCCACAGCAAGTTTTGAATGTTATTTTGGAGGCCAGAAGACCTAGTACGAGGAAAGTGTACGCAGACAAATGGAAGAGATTTTTATTTTGGAGTACAGCAAAGGACTTTGATGTTTCTAAGCCTAATTTAAGTGTGGCTCTTCAATATCTTGCTGAGTTACTGGACAAAGGTTTGTCCTTCTCTTCTATTAAGATTCATGCTGCAGCAATTTCTGCTCACTATGACTGTGACCCACCATTGTTTTCTCATCCTTTGTTTAAGCAATTCCTTAGAGGGCAAAGAATTTAAGACCCCACGTACAGCTCCTACTCCTGCTTGGGATCTCAATTTTGTGTTGGAGAAACTCACTCTACAACCTTTTGAGCCTGCAGCTACTGCTGAGTTGAAATATTTATCATGGAAGACTGCTTTTTTGTTGGCCATTACCTCTGCGAGAAGGGTTTCTGAATTACAGGCCCTTATGGCGGTTGAGCCTTTCTTAATTTTCCATAAGGATAGGGTATCTTTACGTACTAACCCTTCCTTTATGCCTAAAGTGGTTTCTAGTGTAGCTTTAAACCAAGCTATTCATTTGCCTACTTTTTATGCAAACCCCCAAAATAAAGGGGAAAAGATTTTGCACACTTTAGATATACACAGGCAGTTGCGTTATTATTTGTGCAGAACTAAAGGGTTCAGGCAGTCTCAGCAGTTATTTGTTTCTTTTGCTTTGGGTTCTCAGGGCAAGCCTGTGTCAAAACAAACTATTTCTAAGTGGATTGGGTTTTTTATTGCTTTCTGTTATTCCCATCATGGTAAGGAATTTCCAGCTGGGATTAGGCCTCATTCCACTAGGGCTACTGCCACTTCTACAGCTTTTTTAAGGGGGGTGGCAACTAAAGATATTTTGGAGGCAGCTACTTGGAGTTCAGTGCATACTTTCTCTAAGCATTACCACCTACCACTTTACTCTAAATCTAGGGCTGGTTTTGCCACTGCAATTTTACAGGGCATTTTGGCAGTTCCTACTGCTTTATAGTTTTGCCATCCTCCCTTACCTCTGCTTTGGGATTCTACCCAAGTGTAAGGACTGCAGCAATGTGAGATGAAGAACATAGTACAGTTTTGTACCTACCATAAATGTAGATGTTCGAAGATCCACATTGCTGCAGTCCAATTTACCCTCCCTCCTTCCCCTCTGTAGTTAGAGGCGGTTGTGTGGTTTGGGTTGTGAATTTTGTGGATATTGTATATATTGTACATATGATTAGTACACGGGTGGTTGGTTGTTTTTTGCTGTCTTTTGGTTTTGACCTTTCTTTTTAGGGTCTTCTGACATCTGGGGCAAGAAAAGACTGAGGATATGACGTCGGTCATGCGCATTTGTACCCTGACGTCCTGATGTCAGTCTTAAGCGCCTTGACCGACGTCAGCCTAATACTTTGATATTCGGGCCGACCGAGGACAGCGGACTACCCAAGTGTAAGGACTGCAGCAATGTGGATCTTCGAACATCTACATTTATGGTAGGTACAAAACTGTACTTTACAGGTCTTGTCCATTAAACCTCCATATTTGATTTTCCATAATGATTGAGTTTCTCTTTGGACAAATCCTTTGTTTTTACCAAAATTATGCTCAGGCACATGTCTCAATCAAGTTATAGAGGTGCCTGTATTCTTCCCTAAATATAGCAATAAGGGGGGGGGGGGGTTATGTGCTGCTCAAGCTTGATGTCCACAGGCAGCTTTATTTTTATTTAGATAGAACCAAGGATTTTAGAAAATCTGAACAGCTTTTCGTTTCCTTCTCAGATTCAAATAAGGGTGTTCTGGTGGTGCAAACCACTTTATCAAAATTGTTATCAGATTCTATCTCCTTTATTTACAGTTCAGTCAATGCACCATTACAACACAAAATAAAGGCCCACTCAACTAGAGCTGTCTCCACTTCAGCCTTTTTGGCCAAATTACCAGTAGATACCATTTGTGCAGCACCTACTTGGTCAAGGCTGCATACCTTTATCAGTCATTACAAAGTAGATAGGGCCTCCAGGGACCAGAGCCTCCTTTGGTTCCACTGTCCTGAGGAATGTACTCCCGTGAGCCACCTGAGAAAGATGGTGCTTGGGACACTAACCCATCAGTAAGAATGAAGGTGAGATATAACAACTTCACATAAAGAAGTTATGTACTCACTATAACGTTCCATGTGAGTTGTTCATCTCACCTTTATTCTTGCGTCCCACCCTAGAAAACCCCTACCAGTTTTTCTTGGGAACCGAGAAGTTGAGACAAGTCTTGATGGTATTAGTCCTTATCTAGTGTATCCTGTGATACTACTATTGGGAAATTATCTAGTCACCTTAACTGGCAGCAAACAAGATCTGAGGGAAGCACTAGTGCATCATGGGATAGGGAGTAGGCCACGAGCTGGTTGAAGACCTCAAGCTTTTGCATTTGGCCAAGTCGGAGCCAAGGATTGGCTCTGAAACCCATCAGTAAGAATGAAGGCGAGATGACCAACTCACATGGAACTTTATGGTGAGTACATAACTTCTTTTTATTTAGCTGTTCCTAGGAGAACTAGTCAGTTGTCTGATTGTGCATTACTTCACCTTATTTAGTTATTCATTCATTCATTCATTCGTATTTGTTTACTGGGAGGTCTGCTTGGCCAGGGTGAGCCTGTTTTTCAGTAGAGGCCCAGGGGGAAAAGCTCCAAAAACAAACATGATAAAGCTGCAGAATCAAAATACAGAAATCAAGCAGCGATGATACAGAACACTACATTACAGAATAGGAGATGCAATAAAATAGATAATACTAGTTATACAGATGTTAGATTTTAAGTATGTAAGCCAAACGAGAATACAGTTGATGACATGGGATAAGTTTTGCAGTAGAGAGGGAAAGATGGAGAGCAGCAGATTAAAGTTTGAGAGTAAGTTATATCCTTAGAGTTATTGCAGTATAGGCATCAAGAGTGAATAGAAGAAATGGTAGGTAACTGACACAGTAGATTCTGTGGCTGAGTGGCACATGTTGGACTTAGTAAGTTGGAAGCACTGAATGCACATATGAACAGTCTGAGCCATAACTGAGATGGGGAGGAAAAGTGTGAAGGCTACGAATATATATATATATATATATATATATATATATATATATATATATATATATATTTTTTTTTTAATAGCCATTGCTGGTACATGCACATAGCCAGTGGGAGAAGAGGTGCTGTTTCCGCGAGTCTAAAAGTATTCAAGATTGTTAGTAGACCTAATTGAAGGAGGGAAAGCATTCCATAGTTTTGCTATAGCATATGGGTAATGCATTTGACTGGCGGAAAGGTTAGTTTTTGCTACAGTAAGGAGCATCTGATTGACTGATCGCAGGGATCTGTTTGGGTGATATATGGTGAACAGAGAGGAGAGGGCAGGACAGCTAGAAGGCTTATAGATTAGCTTATGAGCTGCGGGGTTAGTTGCAGGTATGTTAGATGTTGGGGAAGTTCTAGCCAGTTCAGACATTGGAATGATACGCAGTGATGGGAGGAGTGTTTGGCACTGCTTACAAATTTTGTGATTTTATTGTAGCATGAGTCTAGTTTGGATTTAACATAGGATTGTATAGTGGTAGGGAGAGGTGCACCACAGTGCAGGGATGGAAGTAGAAATGAAAAGCAAGTGGTAGTCTCTTATTGATTTTTTTATTTTATTTTTATTTTACCTTTGTTTACCGGGGAAGTCCGACTGGAACAAGGTCCATTTACAGTGGAGGCCCGGGGAGAAAAGCTCCCTAACGTAATGGTACAATTACAACAAATGACAAAAAAATTGTGTACAGAGGTATATGTACAATCAGAGCTCCATGTCTTTATTTGACAACACAATCCACGAATGAAAAAAATTTCTATACAATGGCATATATACAGTCTAGGAAATTTTTCGTACCTTAGTTTGATTTTAGCAAACTTGGTATATAGATAGCAAAACTTTGAATTCCCTATTGGTAGTACAAAGCATAAAAATGAAGGAATGGAATCTGGACAATAATGCCAATGTCTTGCTATATAGGTGAGGAAGTGTTTGTGCCTGTACAGGATGCCTAGTTTCTGATGGCTTTTTTTGATGCTTGTGTTGATATGCTGGTCAAAAGTTAGGTGTTCATTTATGATGACCCTTAGAAGTTTGGTATACGGGGCTACTTCGAGGCAAGTGTTGAGTGAGTTGATGGTAAATTCATTTTTGGTTAGGGGTATTGTTTTTTTGGGGGAAGTAAATAACATGAGTTTGGTTTTATTAGCATTTAGAGCTAAATGGTTATTATACATCCAGGTTTCATTTGAGGTGAAGGCATTTTTTGGTGAGTGTAAGTAGTTCTGAAGTAGACTTGGCCATGTAGATGATGGTGGAGTCATTTGCAAATTGGATGACTTTAGCATGGGGTATGCTGGTATGGAAATCATTAATGAAAATGCTGAAGAGCAGTGACCTACTATGGACCCTTGTGGGGACTCCAGTACTGATGTTGAGGAAAGGAGAGAGGAGATCGGTGCCATCTGGTTGTTTGTCTGTCTGTAAGGTAGTTGGAAAACCAGCCTAGGATAAGTGGGGATATGCCTAAATTGGAGAGTTTGGTCAGAAGAAGCAGATGGGAGACGGTATCAAATGCCTTGGAAAGGGCAAGAAATAGTGAGGAGACAAGGTATCCTGAGTCTCGAGCATGGTTGACTGTGTCCAGGAAAGATGCAAGAGCAGTGATGGTGCTATGACTAGGCCTAAACCCATTTTGGGTTGGGGAAAGGAGGTTGTGGTGTAGTAGGTAGTTAAGTAGTTGTCTATGGATTTATTTTTTCCAGAATTTGCAGCAGATGTGCAGATGACTCACAGTAAACCTGATGTTCAAGACATTTCAGTAGTTAAAGCAGGACTGAATCAACACATTTGCAGTCATGGCCAGGTCTGAAGATGAAATAACTTGCTTGATGCAACACTGTTCCTAAGATGGAAATGCAGTGTTTTGTGAACAGGTGAACCCGATTATACAACTTCAGTCTTATCAGGAATCATGTACGTGAGATTTAGATTGTTTTATTACCCTCATATGTAATCAAGGGCAGTAACAAAGGCAAATGCAAAAGATGCCCAGTGGCATGAAGCAATATTGCTTAAGTTTTCATTTGATTGAGCTTTAGGTAATTTAGCTTCTACCCGTAGCCAGTAGAATCCGGTTCTCAAGAATGGTAATATTTGATGTTTGTTCCTAAGATATTTAGAGGTATAACCGTATAGCAATGTATAGCAAATGCATAATATTGATAAAAATAAATACCTTGCCTCATAAGGATCTCTCTAAGCAGCAGCCATAAACAAAATGAGATCCTGGGTGAAACCTTGGGGCACACTGTGTACTAGCATGATGTGCTTGGAGGAGAAAATTCTAGATACCACCTTCTAAGTGTGACCTGAGATGTTTGAAGAAAACTACTTCAGTTCTATGCCCTTAATGCTGCAGTAATATTCCAAATGACGGATAAGGAGTCCATGGTCCATTATGTGTGATACTACAGAAAGAGATCAAGAAGTATTAGGCTGAAATACATTCTTTGACCTCATACGATAGAGACCATTCACAAGTTCATAGGTATATAATAGGCTAGCGACCACTAAGGCCTGTATGAGCCAAGCCATGCAATCCACCCCAGTTTCCTTTTTTAATTCCTCCATATCTTTTGGGTTTCTAATACCATGACAGGAATGGACCCCATTCCCTAAGTCAAAGTAAAATTAAAGTTCATGAGCTTAGTATTGTTTCACTCTTTGATGTCAGCCAGTAGTGCTCTATGCAGCACCCGCAATGTGCCCAGTAATGACTCCCGCAATTCGTACGGAATTACATGTATTGGTAACATATCTAAATATGATTGTAGACTCTTAAGATCTGTTCCTACTACTATTGGAATTACATGGGCATCTTTCTTTCACATTGCTCTCATTTCTGCCTGCAAATCCTGATATTTTGTGTCTCTCTGAGTCTGTAAGCAAGACACTGTAGTCACTGGGTGTGGCGATTTCAATGGTCAGTGCTACTTTTGTCTTCTTTTTTTGGACCATAATATCTGTTTTTTTAGCATCTATCTTTTGAACTGTTGGTAATGGATGATCCCATGTGATGTAGACTTCTTCATTTGCTTTGTGGCTCATGTTTCCTGTGTTTTTCAGCGACTTCCCTATGTATCATGGGCTTTGATGAAGAAGGGTTTGTTAGTTTGGGCATTATTGTGTGCCTCTGTCAGAGACACGGGGGGGCCAGGTTTGGTTGGGGAGGGTTCCAATTTCCCATCCATTACTCAATGTTACGCTTAAGTAGGGCTAGGGATGGTCTCTGCTTCACGTGATGGGAAGGTCTGTTCCAGAGCATGGAGATCCTCTGAGACGTGCATCTGTCTCACCAGTATGTCTTATGTCACAAGCGAAAATTAAATCGTTGTATCTTGTGGTTCTGGAGTTCTTTTTGCAGATGTGCAATAGGTCCATCAGAGCTTGATCTGAGGATACCTTGTATGCCAGACATAGATTAACCTTCAGAAACCTGTAGGAGACAAAGTATAGAGGTAGGGCTTTAAGACAGTCTGTATAGGGCAATGTGTTTATACCCTGGATTCTCATGGTAAGGAATGTTTGTGGGCGTTCTGACTGTTGCATATGTCTGGTCAGGTACGTGCAGACTGAAGCAGTATACTCATTGATGGGTCTGATAAGGGCTAAATAAAGTAGCATTATGACTTCATTGGACCTGGATGCCATGCCCTTACTTGTAAGTTGGCCAGCAGAATGATTTTCTTAATACGTTGGCCACATGTTCGTCCAGGGACAGATTACTGTCTACACATGTTCCTAGATCTCTGACTACAGGGTTAACTCTTAGAGGTATCTTACTGATGGAGTAATTAGCTTGGGTGGCAGCTTTCCCTAAAGGCAGTATAATGCATTTCTTGGTATTCGCTACCTGCACAACCTGCACAGGGTTAATCTTTTTCATCTGCCAAGATCTAAACCAGACTTACTCAAGATCAAGGAATGGGAATTTGGGTAGGAATAAAATTCTCTCCCATTGTTTGCTGAGAGATCTTGAAGCTCATGAGCACCTGTATGTTTTGTCCTGTAACACAATTCTTGCCTTTCAGAATTGTCTAAATGTTACTCAGTTAAGTTTTTTGGATGAAACTGAGTTGTCACTTTTCACAAGGTCAGGCTTACACTCCAAGCAAAAAGGGGTCTTTTCATTGCAATCTGCAGTACAGAAGTAAAAATAACTATAAAAGCTATGGAAAACTTTACAGATAAATTATGACTGAATGGTTAAGTCCGCCTTGTTGGATTATACTGTTCATTTCTATAAATGACTCAGAAGTGGGGGAAGCAGCTTTATCTACACATTCTGATCAGGTATTGCAGCTGGAGGGAGGATTTAATGACATTTTACACTTGATATGTTTCTCAGAAGCACAGATACAAAGGTAGATGTAAAATCAGGTTTACTGGCATCCATGTGCTGGTACAAGATTTGTGGAATACATTAGTGAAAAGTTACCTGAATAAACTGGTACACTTGACAGTGGAACTTTTATAGGCTCCAGTGATCTTTCTCTGTCAACATGTAAGGGCAAAGATCCCTGGGCCTTTCCTTGTGCATTTTCAGTCTTGTGCCCTAAAAGATGAGCTTCTTTTTAAAATGCGTTTCCCAGGGAAAGTTACAAATTGTACTACGTAGAGTTCTGTGTGGCCAAGGTTATTCATCAGAAACTAATAAAAGAGCTTCCTTTTAAATAGTCATCAGACAATGCAGACAGGGGAAAAATAACATTCTGGCTTTTATAAACTGCACAACTGAAGGTGAAACTGCCACAAGGATCCGTGTAGTTTTATACATCTGAGGATGCAGAGGCAGCAATCGAGCAGGTTCTACAGAGTTGTCCTGAAGGTACCATTGCATTTGGGAAAACACTTGAAGATGGAACATCTACACATGGTTTTAGGCAGTCAGATATGTAGTTGAAGACCTTAAGCTGTATTTGCTGTGTAAAAAGGTGAGGGGTTGATCAAACAGTCAAATGCAATCACTTTTGTTTGTTGGCTGCTGTACTGCAGCTATATCTTTTATGTGAAGAGATTTTGAAAATGAAGCAGATCTTCCTTACAAAACTGGACTGTAGTGGGTTGTATTGTGTGGGCTTGGACTTTTGCATACTGTAGGTACAGCAGAGAGTCGATTATCCAAACTAATTAGGACCTAGGGTAGTTCAGATAATCACACTGTTTGGATAATTAAACGTATAATTGAGGCTGATAAAAAAACTTCTGAAATCTTTTTTCTGCATGTAGGAATACACTTTTCAGCCATTCAGCGATTCCAGTGGGCAGTAAAGAATATTTTTAACACACAAGCTGGCTACAAGCTCAAAAAACTTGCTGAAGTGAATACTTATAATGTTTACATATTCAGACTTTATGAATTTTCCTACCAGAAAACTTTGGAAGACTGGTTCGGATAATTGACTATCTTATGTTGTCAGTCTTCATTCGTTATTAAACTGTTGGGTCTCTGTTCCTTCTTCGGAACCAGCTCGGCCATAAAATCAAGCTCGTGCCAGCCATAACTCTCAAGCTAAGGCTACCCATAGTGCCTCTCCTCCCTTCCCCTCAGATCTTATTTGCCACGTAGAATTTCGGATGCATCAGTCGTGCTTTCAGTTAAGAGCTAGCTTTTTTTCTTGTATATACCTATAACATTTGTGTCTTGGCTGTAAACTAATTACTTTGTTGAATTCTTTCAAGTTCCTGACCTGTCTTGTTGAGTGAGAGTGTTTTCTTCCCTTTTTACCTTATTGGTAAATACTTTCTTACTATCATCGGTATAGGCCCCTTCCTTCCGTCTTACCTTTGATAATTCTGTCAATACCATCATTGGTAGTCCTCTTTTTCCCTTTACGGGTGTATATATATATATATATATATATATATATATATATATATATATATATATATATATATATATTTTTTTTTTTTTTATAACTACTATCGTTGGTACGACCCTTTTCAAAAAAAAAGTTTCTTTACTCTGTTTTCTCTCTTACTTCTTCTGTGTGTGTGAGTAAGTGGTGTCTGTGAGCTGCCTTCTCGTTTAAGGTTTGGATAATGGCAGAGAAGCATAAGGGAACCACTGGTTTCAAACAGTGCGATGGATGTGGTAGAAAGATGCCCATCTCGGATGGGCATCTTTCCTGTGTTAATTGTGTCGGGGTGTCGCATTTAGAGATACAGCCACCATGTGAACTCTGCAAGAGTTTCAGCGCTCAAGCCCTTGCAGAGAGGCACAATAAATTAATCCTCAAAGGGCTGTTAAAATGTTATTTTAGTGAGGCTTTGTCTGAGGTGGAGACATCAAAGTATCCCAAAAAGGAGTCAAAAAAGAGGAGCCACTCCATTCCGGTGTCTCCTAAATCCTAGGAATCTAAATCTTCTAAGGACCAGGCCTCTTCTCATACCTCGGAACTGAAGCCTAAGATTAAAAAATTGACACCTGCTACCGTTTCGGCACCCGAAGCCTGCACTTTCCCCCCATGGTGCCAACAACTACTGAGCCTATGAAAGTCACCTCAGTACCATCCCCTTCATCGGTACCTATAACCCTCTCTACACCAACAGTAGTTTCCCCAATCAAACCGGTTACTTCTCCATCTCCAAAACAAATCATTGGTCAGCTGACCTTATGCTGAAGGTCGAATCCTTACCAAGGACTATGTACTTCCCATCTGTTTGACCCTTTCCTTGGTCAACAATTGAGTCCCTTTGTTGAACGTCCAGAATCACCCTCGGGGATGTCTATCCGTTCCACCAGGAGCCTTTCAGAGCTTGATGTAGTCAGATTAGTGGATCAGTTCTTGGCGGCCAGAGGTCTCCCTGCCCCATCTAGGCTCTCTCTCCCATCTGAATCCGAGGCCTATTCTCCAAGGACTCCCACCTCTCTGTAGGTCTTGGAGCCCCCAACTTCGACTTTCCCGGTGCCAACTACTTTGGTACCGATGGAGGACCTCACCTTGGTTCTGGAACCGACTCTCTGGTTGGTAGTTCTGTTGGAGCTGACCCACCCACGGGACCGTGACTTGGCTGCCGGCTCCAGGATCCCTAGTTTGGCTCAGATTTTTTTACACTCCACTGTCTACGGTTCCTGGTGCTTTGACAGTTCCGAGTCCTCTCATGGCTCTTTCTCTAGAGATGGGCTCGTCAGAGCAGGGTGTGACCCTGGTTCTGAGGTTATCTTTCTTGATTCCGGGCTCCCATCCCTCTTCGGACGGACCTGCCTTCCAGATTATGGAGTGAGCTCTCGCCTCAGCAGGCTCGCATTTGGCACCATCCCTATCGGAGTGTCACATCTGTATATCCAAAACAACTTAAAATAAAACAAACTAAAATGCAACCACAAAGGCCAGTGACATCAAACAAACTTTTTATTCAGTTCTTTGAGCCTCAGCTAACAAGCCTTCACAGAGATTAAAAAAAAAAAAAATCCCCAAAAAAATCATTTAAGTATACATTCCCGTTAACACTTCAGTCAACTACTCACAGAAACATCCAATAAGAATATGTTACTAATTACATTGTAATAATACCTTTCAATTACATTCCAAATTCAGGCCATTAGGTACGATAGTATCATACTTTAAAATAAATATAGTTTCCTTATATAATAACCTTTTATTTATTTCAAAACTATCAAAACCTTCTACTTTTTCTGAAATACTACCACTTAATAAAGTACCATCACCATCATGGCATGATGTAAAATGTGTGGCTACAGGACTTTCCACTTTTTTATTTTTAACATCTCTAAGATGTTTCTGCATTCTAACTCTAAAAGAACTTTTGGTTTCCCCTATGTAAAAAAGATTACAGGGCACCTCAAGGCATAAATAACCCCTTCTGTACTATAGTTAAAAACTTTCCTAGGCACAAAATCAACATTATTAATGTTCCCAAATGTTCTTGCTACGCATTTACATATAGAACAATTTCTACAGGGTAGAGTACCACAAATACTAGCTTCTGTCATCATTTGCATATCTAGGGGGAAAAGGTACTGTGGACAACCATGTCCTTAATACCACGTCCCTTCCTTAAAGATAAAAACGGTTTAATAGGTAAAAGGCTCCTTAAAATTTTCTTTACTTAAATAAACCCAGTGGGTTAAAATTCCCTCGAACACCCTCTCCGTTATTACATTATATGTAGTAACAAAGTACATTCTGTTCCTCTCTTCCACCAGCTCAGTACTTAAACTTGTTCCTTCATTATATGTCCTAACTTTATTTCTATAGCAATGTTGAACATTACCCAATAGCCTGTTAAGGGCTCTCTCAGTAACTTGTAAGTCATAACCACTTTGTCAAAATTGATTACAAGTCTTACATATTTCCTTTATTCTCACTTGTTCTACATTATGTAACCTAGAAATACGCATAAGTTCCCCATAATTTAGCGGCGCTATCAAATGGGGAGGATGACAACTTCTGCCATCTAAAAATTATTTGTATCTAAAAATTTCCTGTGCACCGTAGTTTTTATACCTTCACCAGTTACACCCTCTAACTCCACATCCAGGAAAACTACTGATGTTATGTTGTTCATTCTTGCTGGTTGGGTTCGGCTCCCACTCGGCCGTATACCAAAGCTTGAGAGCTTCTACTGGCTCGAGGCTAAGTCCTATCCCATGGTGCTTAGCAGCTGTTCCCCAGATCTCGTTTGCCACTTGAAGCTTTGGGATTGTCTTCACTGGCTCAGGCTTTTAAAATGTTCATATGTTATACCTTAGTACTAGTAATCTTCTAAATACCATCTGTTTTAACCTATTAGTTTTCTAGTAATAGCCTTGTGCTAATTTTTTCTCTTAAACTTGGTAATTTTTTTTCCCTTTGCAGCTGTTTCTTCTTTGGGCTTCGTCTTCCCTTCAAGAATCCGTTTTAGTTAGAGAATTCTTGTCCCTTTCTCTTCCCCTCTTAGGAGTCACCATTAGAGGCATCTCCTCAGGTTGAAGGAGATAGTCATTTAACTTAGAGACTTCTCCTCCCTTTCCTCCTCTTCTCTTAAATTAAAAAAAAAATACTACATCACCATTACTGTGTTAAGTCTTATAATTTTTTATGGCTATAGTATGTCTTTCTTACAGTTAGATATGTCGAAAGAACCAACTAAGGAACATAAGTCAGGATTTAAAAAGTGCGATTCCTGCACTCAAAAAATGTCCATAACTAATGGACACACTAGTTGTGTGTACTGTCTCGGACCACTCCATCTGCAAGATTACTACTTTATCTGCCATAGGTTTATCACCAGGGTCTTACAGGAGAGGAGAAACAAGCTCATTTTAAGGGGCTTATTGAAAGTGGATGAAGGTAATCAGACTTCCAAATTGGATACTTCTAAAAAGGCTGCTTCATCGGCTCCGGAGTGTAAGCCGACAAGCAGCATCAAAGTTGCTACTTCCTCAGCTCTGAAAGTTGTCAGGCCCAAAAAACTTAGTTCTTCCTCGGTTCCAACTGCTTCATCGGAACCGTTACTCAGCCAGAAAAGGAGTCGGTCACCGTCCCTGGAGCCTGTTCGCTTGGTACTGCAGTCTCCTTTATTACAGTCGGTGGCAAGGTAGCCACAAATTGTCGAGTCATTCCTCTAGATCCTCCAGGCTATCGGACGATGACGTGGAGCGGGTAGTGAAAAGGTTGCTTCGGACCTGGGTCCTAGCAGAAATTCTCTTGAGCCCAGCCCATTGGATCGTGGAGCCGACAACGGTACCCCCAATTACACCTATTCCTCCTCTGACTCAAATGAGTTTGGAGCCAGAGAGTATGGATTTTAGATCTTCAGGATGCGTACTACCACATAAAGATGGATAGGTGCGCAAGAAGATTTCTATGCTTCTGGCTGGGAGACGGTCATTACCTGTTCAGAGCTCTGCACTTTGGACTCACCACAGCCCCCAGGGTGTTTACCAAATGCATGGCAGTAGTCACGGCTCATAAGAGACATCAGGGATTCCAGGTGTTTCCATACTTAGATTACTGGCTCCTAACTTCCACCACCAAGCAACTACTAATCAAAGCAAGAGACTGCACCATCCATCTCGTCTGAAAACTAGGCATTACTGTAAATGCAGAAAAGTCTGCCTTGATGCCGTAACAGCATATTACCTTCATTGGTGCAGATTTAAATACAAATGACATGTTGGCAAAACTCCCTCAAGATAGGATCCAAACATTACGCTATCAAGTGCTTACCTTACTCAACAAGAAAAAAGTACAGGTAAGGTTTGCCCTCAAAGTCCTGGGCTCTATGGCAGTGACAATAACACTACTTCCCCTGGCATGACTTCACATGCGAATATTGCAGTGGTTACTCTTCGCTCAGTGGTCCATACAGGAGTTAACCATGTCTCACAAGATCCTCATAACTCAATCCTGCAAGAAGGACTTACTTTGGTGGGTTCAGTCCACTCAGGTAACAATGGGCAGACCGTTTCTATTTCCCCAACCTGCCGCTACAGTAACCACGGAAGCGTTCCAGATAGGGTGGGGGGGGGCATTATCTGGAACAGATGGTCCAAGGGATTTGGAAAGATCACGAGTACCATTTACACTTCAATGTCCTAGAGATGAGGGTGGTGCTTCTGGTGTTGCAAGCATTTCAGAACTCTCTTCCCATGGGGACTATTGCAGTTCAGTCAGACAATATGCTGGTGGTATGGTACATCAACAAACAGGGGAACCAGATCCTACCCTCTATGTTGAGAGGCCCAGAGAGTTTGGCAATGGGTGATATCTTCCCAATGATTTCTGACAGCAACGCACATCCCAGGGAAATCCAGCGTTTTAGCAGACAGGCTAAGCAGGGCAATTCTCATGCCTCACGAGTGGTCCCTCAGTCAGGAAGCTGCGAATCGAATTTTTCACAAATGGGACCAGCCTTGCTGCAACCTTTTTGCCACTCTCTTCAATACCAAATGCAGCAACTACTTTTCCCTAATCTCCCCTCCGGGAGAGTCACCGAGGGATGTACTTGTTCACGATTGGCCCCTGGGACTTCTTTATGCCTTTCACCCTTTTGCCTTGATTCCAAAGGTCATCTAGAAAGCAAAGTTGTTGAGTCGCAGGTTAATTCTCATTGCACCATACTGGCCTCATCAGATTTGGTTCCCCTTTCTTTGGTCCCACCTTCAGGAGGACCCATGGATCCTGGACCCAGTGCCGGATCTACGCATCAGTCAGGAACGCTCCACCCTGCCCTCCACAGCCTCAAGCTGACAGGTTGGCTTCTCCACTTCAAATCTTAGCCAGGCTTCCGGAATTATCCCCTGCAGTTCATCACAGTCTAGTCTCCTCGCACAAGCAGACAACTAGGAAACTTTATGCGAGCAAATGGAAGTGATTCCCTTGTTGGGCTAGAAAAAAACATATAGATCCCTTTATGCCATCTATACCTGCAATTCTGGAATTTCTGACAGAAACTTTGAATCAAGGAGCAGCGGCAGCCACAATTCGAGTTCAATTAGCTGCTATTTCTAATTATCATGTGGGAGACTTTGGATCTAGTGCAATGTCCCATAGACTATGCAAAGCTTTCCTCAAAGGTACTTTTCTGTTAAGACCACCCTTCAAAGAACCTCCTCCCCCTTGACCTCAATCTAGTATTATCATCTGTGATCCTGCCTCCTTTCGAACCAGCGTCATCTTGGTCATCAAAATTTTTATCTTGGAAAACATTCTTCCTGACAGCAATTACTTCAGCCAGGGGAGTATCAGAGTTGCAAGCCTTGTCTATCCATCCACACTATTTGCTCTTCCACAAAGAGTATTCCTCAGAACAAATCATTCCTTCTTACCGAAAGTTTGTTCTCAATCAAATTTAAACCATAATATAGAATTACCAGTGTTTTTCCCTAACTATGGCAACAAGGCAGAGTATAAACTCCACCAACTGGATGTGCATAGACAGTTGCGTTTTTACTTGCATAGGACCAAAGAATTCAGAAAGTCAGACAAATTGTTTGTCTCCTGTTCAAAAAATAAAAAAGGTTTGGCATTCTCAAAAGTTACCTTGTCCAAGTGGCTTACTGAGACCATCACCTATGTCTATGATTACCACAGTAAAGAACCGCCAGGAAAATTAAAGGGCATTTAACTAGAGCGGTATCTACCTCCATTGCCTTTCAATCCAGACTTCCATTGGATTCAATTTGTGCTGCCGCTACATGGGTTAATCCTCATACCTTTATTACTCATTACGAAGTAGATGGGCATCCTTTGGTTCCACTGTCCTGAAGAGTTTATTCCCTTGAGCCACCCAAGAAAAAGGTGCTGGGGACTCTGTCCCAACCAGCAAGAATGAAGGCGAGATGGGACAACATAACATAAAAAAAGTTATGTACTCACCATAACATTCCATGTTTTTGTTGTCCGGTATCTCGCCTTCAGTCTTGTGTCCCTCCCAGCCATCCCCCTCTTGGAGGATATAGAGGGAATTTCTCAAAAATTGGCAGATAAGGTCTGATTCCCTTCTTGCCTTTCTTGTTAACTTTATGACGGTATGTTTCATATATTACCTTTTTGGATATTGAATATATCATAGGAACCTTTCTCCCTCAAACGACATCTGGGGAACAGCCGCTAAACAGCATGGGCTAGGACTTATCCTCGAGCCAGAAGAAGCTCTCAAGCTTTGGTATACAGCCGAGTCGGAGCTGAGTTTTGGCTCCGAACTCAACCAGCAAGAATGAAGACGAGATACTGGACAACAAACATGGAACGTTATGGTGAGTACATAACTTCTTTTTTTATCAACTTGCAAACCATCACATTTGATACACAGCTCATTTTCTTACAAATCATTCACAAAGTCATTAAAATATGCTTCTCCACCTTCACAAAAAAGTATAAGATCATCAGTAAACCTAAAATATTTAATAACATGTTTCTTATAAAAATTCAGTTTATAAAGATGTCTGATTTCAAATAATCCCATAGAGGTTAGCATACATGGGGGCAAATGAAGCCCCCATTGCAGTCCCCTTGATCTGATGAAATAATTCACGATTAAATTCAAAATTATTTTGTCAAACAAAAATGCAGTAATTCAGTAATATACCAACTAAGGGACTGTCCCCTAAAAAGTAATTTACTACCTCAAAACATAATGAATGCACAGTATTGGTATACAGACTCTTAACAACAAGCGCAAGCAAGTCATTTTCTTTTTTCCATTCTATAGATTGAATCTTTTCTAAAATATCAAATGTATCACATATGTACGAATCAAGTTTAGTAATTGGTACCAACAAATGTTTATACAATAGCAGACCTAAATTAAGTAAAAAGTAGATCTTAGCTGCTGTACTATATGGCGACCAAGTGGGGGGATAAACTTTTGTGTACTTTTGGCAAACAGTAAAACCTTGCCATAGAACAGCCCTGAGTAGCAAACTTTCTCTCCATATCTTCCTTAGACAGGTAGCCCAACCTGAAACCTTTATTAATTAAATCATGAAAATCTAAAAGGGCTTGTTTATACTCAGATAATACCTTTTCATACACATTACTGTCACCTAAATTGTCTTCACATATTTTCAGATATTGTGTGTAATGCATAACAACAATTTTATGGCCATTATCCAAGGGCTTAGTAACAAGGTCTCTACACTGGCTAATACTTTTCAGGGCTAACCATTTATCCTTAGTTAAATTATAGCTTACACTACTTTTCTGTTTACCAAAATCATCATATAATTTTTCCACACATTAATCATTGCTGAAAAATTCTTAATACTCTCATTTAAAAATGGTGGAATAAAGTCACCTTTACTAGAAATACTCAAAAGTATCTAACAAACAGTACGCATTTAAATTATCATATGTAAATGAGTTACAAGAAAAACAATCATCATCACAACTATCCAAAGAAACATCAAAACTGTTAGGAACATCTTTATTAATGTCACAATGTATTCTAGAAAAATAAACTAAATGAAGTTTTCTAATAAAATAATTCAGCCTTTAAAACATGCAGCCTAGGTGTAACAGCGGGTTTAAATTTTAGTCCACAGTTTAATGCAGAAAACTCCCGAATTTTTCAAGACACTTCCAGACAGGTTTAAAACCAAATTGTTATAAGTCAGATCAGTATTTGATATAAAAGACAAATTATAAATGTCAGTACCACTTCTTTCTCTTTCCTTGATATTGTTGCTGTCTGTCTCCCGTATTTTCTGGGCACCCCAATTTGTGACCGGTGTTTTCATTATATCGACCAAAACTGTCCTTTCGCCAGTAATTCCGAAAGTTATTTTTCATACAACTAGATTGTTGAGCCTTAGGAAGAGGAGGATAGGCTCCTTCATTCTCATTTTCCCCTTCTGTGGCACTAGCAGAAGCTTCCAAAGAACCCAATGAAACACCATGTTGGCTCCTGTCTTCTTCACCACCGGAGGAATGCCCACTTCTCTGACTTTTATTTTTACTGGTTCCGGTTTTAAACGCTGAACTGGAACTGTAGTCATTAACATCTCTCTCTAATTTTTTTAACATTCGTTTAATAATGTCTTTTGAAAAGTCCTGTAACTTCTCATTCATTCCTCCCAAAAGTTGCTCAAAACTGGAGGCACTCATTTGCACTGACAAGGAAGAGCATGAATCAAAACTCTCCTTCAGCGCTCGCTGTCTCACCAAATCTCTTTCAGTTAAAATTGCCACCCACTCCATCAAGCAGCGATGTTCTGCTGCCTTCCTTCATAATTCAAACTGCTTGTCTTTAGCATCCAAAGGGTTAAAGGGCATTAAAGGATTCTTATAAACCCTTAATCCCTTTGCAGAGATATCAAGTTCCACATACCACTGAAGACTAAATAAATTATATTGCACTGAAGATTCTTTTAACGAAAGTTTTTCCAACTTATTTACAGTAACTTGAACCTCCGATGTAAACACTAAGGAGGTATGCTGTCCCACAGAGGTAACTGGTTCGAAACCCTTTTATTCTTACCCTCCTCCAGCAACATTTTCCTTCTCTAAAAGCAGTATTATGTTCAGACATATGGTTCACGACTCGATTACCCATTTGGGACACACATTGCTCCATTGCCCTTTGGGTAGCACCTGTGCCTTAATCTTTAAAAATACGTGGTAGTTGAAGTGAGGGGTCACTGGCCATATTCAATATACGAAACAACTTAAAATAAAAACAAAATAAAATACAACCACAAAGGCCAGTGACATACCAAACTTTTTATTCATATCCCCATCTGGGACCTATGTCCCATCTGGATTAGATGCCTATTCTCCAAGGACTCCCACTTATCTTCCTCCTTCAAGCTCTCCACAGGTCTGGGAGCCTCTGCCTTCAGCTTTCCCAGTGCCAACTGCTTCAGTACCGATGGTGGAGCTCACCTTGGTTTCAGAACAGAGTCTGTGGTTGGTGGCTCTGTTGGAGCCGACCCACCCACGGGACCATGACTTGGCTGCTGGCTCCAATTTTTTCCATGGCACTATCTACGGTTCCTGGTGCTTTGACAGTTCTGAGTCCTCTCACAGCTCTTTCTCTGGAGGTTGGCTCATCGGAGCGAGCTGTGCCCTGGTTCCAAGGTTGTCTCTCTCAGTTCCGGGCTCCCATCCCTGTGCGGGTGGGTCTGCCTTCCAGATTATGGAGTGAGCTCTTGCCTCTGCAAGCTTGCAGTTGGCACCATTCCCATTGGAGTGTCACATCTATGTATCCTCTAACTTGGATGCAACGGTGGTGGTGGCTGCCACAAAAAAGGAACTTGCCGAGGCAAGTCCTACTGTCCGTCCTCCAAACCGAGAGTCTCGGACGATGGACAGATTCGGGAAGCAGGTCTGTGCTTCAGTGAAATTTGCCATTCAGTCACTGAATTTTTTGGCACATTTCACACGACTTCAGAGGGACCTGATAACGGAGCTTTCAAGGACCTTGGCAGGAGCAGTGTCTGAGGTACATAAGGTTGCCTCCCAGCTTGCAACCCTTGAATCGATATCCAACTCGTCCATGCAGCTTATTGTGCACTCAGCCGAAGGGATGGCCAGGGCAGCAGGTACAGGACTTCAGGAATCAGAGGAGTGTAAGGATGTGGTTCAAGAAGTCCCAAGGGCCTCTTTGGGACCCGTGGTGGGTATTCTCTCTGGAGCAGAGGGGGCAACTCATCGGAAAGACACTCTTCCATGGCAGAGGAGGCCCGCGTAACCAGGATTCCAGAGATTCTTTCTCTGGACAACCCTACTTGCGCTCCTGAGCAGCAGCCCAATTGCTTACCTCTGGAGGCATTCTGGGGGAAGATTCTCTCTGCGCCATCTAGCCTGGCACACAACATCAGATTCTTGGGTGCAGACAGTAATTACCAGAGGTTACCACACATCCCCTTCACTCTTTATCCCAGACCACAAAGAAAAATCCCCAATGTTCCACCCAGTCAGAGGGATATACAGCAGCACCAGAAGTTCAAAAGCTGCTTCAAAAAAAAAGAGTCATCCAGACAGTCCCACCAGACTAAATAGGATCCGGATTTTTCTCAAGATTCTTTTTAGTGCCAAAAAAGATAGGGAACTGGAGGCCAAGTCTAGACCTCAGTGTTCTGAACAAGTTTGTTTGACAGACAAAATTCCGGATGGCCATGGTTCAGTCTGTCCTTCCTTTTCTGGAGAAAGACTGTTGGATGTGCTGTATAGATCTTCAGAATGCATATTACCACATAAAAATGGACAAGTGCTCCAGAAGATATCTCCGCTTCCGGCTGGAAGCCAGTCATTACCAATTTCAAACACTGCCTTTGGTCTCACCACAGCCCCCGTGGTGTTCACCAAATGCATGGCAGTGGTAGCATCTCACTTAAGACTACAGGATCCCATGTGTTTCCATATTTAGATGACTGGCTCCTCACCACCCCCTCCAGGCATATAGTGCTCTCTGCCTTGGACTCCATTCTAAGGCTTGCAGAGTTCTTGGGCATCTCAATAAACAGGGAAAAGTCAAAACTATCCCCCACACAAGACATAGAATTCATCGGAGCAACATTAAACATGAGATCCTGCATGGCCGCTGTCCCTCTTCACAGACTGATAAGGCTGAGGTTGCAATTCCAAGTGATACTGTCTCAAGACCAAGTTCTTGCTCATCTGGTTTTACAACTTCTTGGGTCTGTGGCAGCAACAATCATCCTAATTCCTCTAGCAAGATACCACATGAGGCTGCTTCACTGGCTCCTCGCGTCACAGTGGTCTCTGTTAACGCACCCATTGTCACATCCAATCTGCATAACCAGCCGTTGCAAGCAGGATTTACATTGGTGGATGAAACCAGAAGAAGAATTATGGAGCCTCACCTTCTCAGCCCAAGGCTGTAGTGACCACGGATGCTTCCCTGATGGGTTGGGGGGGCATTTTCAGGGAAAGACAGTCCACGGCAGTTGGTCCCCTCAATAGGCCAGTTTGCATATCAACCTCCTAGAACTGAGGGCAGTGCTCTTAGCGTTGCAAGCCTTTCAATCCGCACTCCGTTCGAGGACAATTGCTATTCAGTCAGACAACTTGTCAGTGGTCTGAAACATCAACAAACAGGGGGGAACCAGATTCTACCCTTTATGTCTGGAAGCCCTAAGAGTTTGGCAATGGGCCATCTCTTCCAACCACTTTCTAATAGCAACGCACATCCCGGGGAATTCTAACATGATTGGGGACAAATTGAGCAGATGCATTCTCCTGCCTCACAAGTGGTCTCTCAATCCCAATGTGGTGACAAAGATCTTTCATCGATGGGGTCAGCCTTGCTGCGATCTGTTTGCCTCTCCCATAAACCACAAGTGCAGCAGCTACTTTGCCCTAATCCCCCTTCAGTGGGAGTCCCCGAGAGATGCTGTCCTACATGATTGGCCCCCGGGAGTACTTTACACCTTCCCACTAATCCCCTTAATTCCCCAATTTTTGAAGAAAGCCCAGCGGTTGAGAAGCAAAGTGATCCTCATTGCACCTTATTGGCCCTGTCAAGTCTGGTTTCTTTTTCTCTGGCCTCACCTGGTTCACTGCTCGTGGACTCTGGATTCACCTCCAGGTCTTTTGTCTCGCCCACAGCGACTAGTCCGTCTCAAGCTGACGGCTTGGTTCCTCTACTTCCAGTAATTGCCAGGCAGAATCATCTATCTTCCCCAGTACAAAACATACATTTGGCTTCTCACAAACCATCCGCCAGGAAACTTTACCTTAGTAAATGGAACAGATCTGTGTTTTGGTCTCAGAAAAGAGTAACTGAACCCATTTCAACTTCAATTGACAAGGTATTAGAATATTTATCAACTTTGTTTCAAGCGGGAGCCTCTGCCTCTACTATTAGAGTTCATTTGGCTGCTATTTCAAATTTTCACAATGGTTTCGACAACCTTGCTTTAATGTCTCCATCACCTTTGCAAAACCTTTCTAATGGGCGTTTTGCATTTGAAGCCACCTTTTAAAGAGCCCATTGAGCCTTGGAATTTAACACTAGTCTTACAAAGTTTGGTTCCTCAGCCCTTTGAACTAGCAGCCATGTGTGATATCAGATATTTATCTTGGAAAACTTTATTCCTGATCGCCATCACGTCGACAAGAAGAATATCAGAATTGCAAGCTTTGTGTGTGAAACATTCATATATCATTTTTCACAAAGAGAAAGTATCACTTAGAACTAACCCTTCTTTTCTGCTTAAAGTAGTATCAGACTCCAGTATTAACCAGTCTGTAGATCTGCCAGTTTTCTTCCCAAATTTTTCAAACAAGGGAGAATATTGCTTGCATTTGTTGGATGTACACAGACAATTACTTTTTTATCTGGATAGAACTAAATAATTTAGAAAATCAGACCAACTTTTTCTTTTCAGGTACAAGATTGGGCAAACCAGTTTCAAAAGTTACTCTGTCAAAATGGTTGAGAAATTGCATCACCTTTGTTTATCTTCAAAATAAGCTGGACTTGCCAACAAAAATTAAGGCACATTCTACTAGATCTGTTTCCACTTCAGTAGCCTTTCACGCCAGAGCTTCTATGGATGACATATGTGCAGCTGCAACTTGGGCTACCCCCGTACTGTTATCACTCATTACAAATTGGATACGGTCTGCAGGGGGAGAGCATCCTTTGGCTCTGTGGTGCTCAGGAACATCCTTCCCTAGGGCCTCCCATAGGCTAAAGTAGCTAGGGACTCTGTCCCACCAGTTCAAGAATGAATGAAGATTGACAACATCAGATAAAGAAGTTATGTTCTTACCGTAATGTTCCATCTGTGTTGTCGATCTTCATTCATTCTTGACATCCCACCCTCCTACCCACATCCAAAAGACCTCCTGGAGGTTCGGAACTAGTCCTGGGATCCGAGTAGGGTAGTTGCTTAGGCAAAGCTGTCATACTTTCTCTCCCTATTCTAAAGGCAAGAATCAATCTGAGGGGAAGTGAAGAGAGGCACTATGGGTAGCCTTAGCTTGAGAGTTTCTGGCTGGCGTGAACTTGCTATAACAGTTGAGCCGGTTCCGAGGACTGAACCGAGACCCAACAGTTCGAGAATGAATGAAGATCAACAAAACCGATAGAATGTTATGGTAAGAACATAACTTCTTTTTTCAGATAATCGACTGTCTACTGTAATGTATTTAATTCCTTTAGTTAACAGATTTTTAATCTTGAGGACACTGGTTAAGTACACGCCTGAATTACTGTAATAGTAAACTCTGAATGATGAGGCAATCAAGTGAAGTTGAATGGCTGATTGAACTGGTAAAAATTGTCATATAAATACTTCAGGTGGTTGCTATCTTTCAGCTCTCTCAAGTTATGATATTGTAATGGTTTTAAGTGTAGCTGGTTGTTAAATGGACCTAGACTTTTACAGATACTGCACTGAATTTGTTTATCAAAAAGTGTTTCAAGTTTGGGGCAGTGGCTCATGCAGGCATTTGTTAAATTATGGTGTTGACCTACTAATTATCAGTAGACTTACTATAGTAGACAGCATGGTGCGAGAATTAATCAGAAAGCTTAAGAATGAATATCTGCTTTTGATACCATGTCTGGAGTAGTAAGCAAGAAATCAGCATGAATGTGAAAGATTTCTAAACACTCAAAACAACCAGACAGATTTTTCCCTTCCCTCCATCCCTCCCTCCCTCTGTGTGTGTGTGTGTGTGTGTGTGTGTGTGTGTGTGTGTGTGTGTGTGTGTGTGTGTCTCTTTCTCTCTCTCATTAAATTGTTTTGGAGAAAGATAGATTAACTGTTAAGTGCACTAGCACATTGCAGGACCAAGCTGACTAAGATGCTGGACTTTGATGCAATAAGTTCTTAAATGAGACATTTGGATATATAGTAAGAATGGAAAATGAACTTGCAGCAACAGTGGAATGTCATATTTTGTTATATTTTGACAGCCTCCAACTCTGCCCTTACCTGCAACACTTCATAAATGAATATGTTGTTGAGCTAGATTATGTTTGAAAGTTGCCTGCCTTTACCAACCACAGTTCATAAATTAATATGTTATTGAGCTAGATTATGTTTGAAAGTTGCCTGTCTTTACCAACAACAGTTCATAAATTAATATGTTGTTGAGCTAGCTTATGTTTGAAAGTTGTGGTTTAAGGTTTATTGTCTGGGAATAGGGGATGGAGGGGTTTCAAATGGGGGATGACTTGTATTTTGGCGAGTTTGCTTTCATTTCCATGATGCAGCTATTGCAGTTGCATGAAACAAACCTAGCATCTGCCCTTGTGTAGATTATATGTGTTTTACTTGAAAGCACACTAAATATTAAATGGTTTATT
Organism: Protopterus annectens; assembly: GCF_019279795.1. Classification (NCBI taxonomy): domain Eukaryota; kingdom Metazoa; phylum Chordata; order Ceratodontiformes; family Protopteridae; genus Protopterus; species Protopterus annectens. The sequence goes on from NC_056737.1 coordinate 1,968,449,736, forward strand.
TTATAAATGTTTTTAGCAAACAGTTTGCAGTTCCTTTTCGAGTTTTATATTGCTTGAAGGTTTACCTTGTTCAAAAGAATGTTCAGTACAAGTGTTAAGGAAATACTGATGTTTTAGCTTTTACCACAAAAGACTTGGTGCAACCTTACAGACTGAAAAAACAGTTAGTATATTTAAGCAATAACTGATGACGTGGTGTGGGTATATTGAAGATTTACCCACGGTTGGTGTGGTTTAATCACAAGGGCAAAGCCAGTGTGATTAAATAAAGCCAACCATGGGTAAATTTCAATATACTACAACCACAGAGTCGGTTATTGCTATTATACAATGACATTATTTAAGAAAAAAAATACTTACCTTTCTTAAGTAATGCCTTTTCATAACGGCACATTACTGTTCTTCCGCTGGTTGTGGTACACTGCTTCCTTGTTTTGATGTACTGAGCATGAGTATGGGACTTGTGTTCCAAGCATACCCAGTACATAAATGCTTTGAAACGGAAGCAACGGAGAAAAGAAAGTCTCTTTTGCTCTGTTTTTTTTTATTATTATTATTATTATTATTATTATTATTTGTTAAAAAAAATGTTTTGAGCACTTTACACCAACAGAAAACAGTCCAGGCGACCGGACCTTTTTCCGTTGGTATATTGTGGGATTTACAACTGGCATGCTGGCCAATCAGCAAGCACATTTTGGAATATTAATGGGGGTGTCATTGTATAATATACAGTAAAAATACTGAGCATGAAGGATCTATTGAATCAGGTACCAGATTATGGCCATGGAGTGAAATTTTCATTGGAAACTGTATACTGCTTATGTGTTTTGTGTGTGTGTGTATCCTCTTCTCTTTGAGCTGTTCCCGTTAGGGGTCACCACAGCGGATAATCTGTTTCCATTCCTTCCTCTCCCCTGCATCTTGCTCTGTCACACACATGTATATATGTAAAAAGACTTTCTGATCCAGTCTGAAGAGCCAGAGTCTTTGCATGTATAAAACAGCTTCAGCTCCATTTTATGTTGCAGGGTTCACATCTTTCAGACATTAATACAATAAACTCTCTGTTAACTGGCACCCAAGGGGATTGGTAGATGCCGGATACTTGTAGTTTCTGGTTGCTTGAGAGTTACTATTAATAGTAGGCCTGACTAATACTGTAGCCTATACCATTTGTTTGATTTGACTTGTTCTCAGAGTGGAGAGGGGGAATTTATTCCTATCTTCCTTTATAAAACTCTAAAAAAGTAAGGTATATTTCTGTGTGTGTGGGGGGGGGGGGGGGGACAAAGTGCAACACATGAAAATATCACTGTTTGTTCTAATTTTTTTTTTTTTTTTTTTTTTTTTTTTTGCTGGTTGCTTGAGTTCCAGTTAACCATTTGAAATTAAGCAAATTTGGTTATCATACAGTTTGTTTTGCTTCAAATCCTCTGGATGATCATAGAGGTGTACATGCATTGGTTGGTAAGACAAGGTTCTCCTTTTGGGGTGATGAAGTAAAACAATGATAGGACAGGTATGTGACAGCAAAAGACAGGTTGGAAGATATGGTATCCACATTCATTAATGTATGGCAACCTTTTGTCAGATGTCAGATGGAGATGATGCTGTTTTTTGGGGACTGAATTGTCAAACAGAAAGGTTGGTAATTTGAGTCCTTATGTAAATAAGACACCTGCACTAGGAAAACTTACAAGTAAACATATACTTAAGTTGGGAATGTAAATGTACACAGAGTATTGAATCAGTCACAGCTAGTGCATAGTTTCTTGGGGTTTTTTTATACAAGTTTAGACAATATTCTAGAACTAACAAAATGTAAGTGGCAAAGGAATATACACATTTGATGGATAGAGTAGACATCTTCATGGTAGTGCTCCATCATTGTGCTTCTTTACTATTAAAAGTACACCTGGATAAGTCTGCATTTGACACTCTGGAAAGGAAATAAATTTTTTTTTCAAGGAGAGCAATTCAAGTTGAAGTTTGAAAATTGAATGTCACTTCGACCTAATTTAAAGCCACATTGAAGTTTAATTCCAGGAAATTGAGGTGCTAACAAAACAGATTTAACAAAGTTTCTGAGGAAATTTGTATCAAGAATGCTGTGAGTTACGAATAGTAAGTTGGGACAGTATCGGGTTGAGTTATTTCTTTACACAATATGGTGCTGTAAGGAAGACTGTCAGTGCAGAACAGAGAGTAAGGATGACCAATGTAAAATGAAAAGATTGAGAGCAACAGCGTTGAACTTAATAAAATATCTCCCACGCAGAGAGATTTTGTGGTTATTCTTAGTAATCAGAAATATGGTATTATAAGACCAAGAGAGCAAAAGCTAGATAGGTGGTCAATAATATAGCTTCTCGGGGAGATGATACAACACTACTGGAGATGTAACAATTTTGCTAGATATTCTGAATAGTTATACACTGTTAATTGAAGTTTTTATTCTGTACAGCTGAATAAATTTTAAACTCAATTAATTAGAGGAAGTTTAATAGCTGTTGACTGAATTAGGGTGAAGGTAAAATCACCTTGCTATGATGGCTTGCATGTTGAAATGTATCTAAAGACCAAAGAAATGTTTTAAATAATTTCACTGCCGTTACTATGTTCTGAATTCATCCCTCTAGAATAATGAAAGTAGGCAATAAATGCTGTAATAAATATTCATTGGTAGTTGCAATCTCCTTTAGTAAACCAAGAAGAAACTTTGCACTGTGGAGGGTGTGATGCTTTACTCCCTGAATTATGCGAAGCACCTAGTTCAGTAATAAAAATCAAACTGTAAAATAAGGGCTACAAAATAATAAAATTGAAAATAGTAGGTTGTCCACAGTTGAGTTAAAAATGGAGTACATTTGTACCCCCTTTGTCAAGAGGCCATGAGGGTTTGGTATTTGGGCAGCTTCTTCTCAGCAGTTTCTGGTGGCAGTGCACATCCCAGAGAAATCCAATATTCTAGGCAACAGCTTCAGCAGGAGCATTCTGCTGCCTCACAAGTGGTCCCTAATTCCAAGAGTTGCAGCTGTTTTTTTTTTTTTTTTTTTTTTTTTTTTTTTTTGGCACTTGGGCATTCTGTGTTGTGACCTGTTTGCTTCCCCTTCCAACACCAAGTACCGCAGCTTTTACACCTTAGTCCCTCCTCCAGGACAGTCAACCAGGGATGCTCTGGTGTTTACTTTGGACCCTGCTGCTTCTTTATGGTTATCCCCAGTCCCTTTGTTGGTAACTTTCTTTAGAAGGCAGTCAGCTGCAGAGCTACTGTGATCCTTATAGCCCCCTTTTGGCCTCATCAGGTGGTTTCCATTCTTTTTCTGAAGTACCCCCATTGATAGGTACTGGATCCCATTTCGGATCTCATTTCTGGATCCTCCAATCTTCAGTCCCTCAAGCTAACTGCATGGTTCCCCCTAGTTCCCTTGATGACCAGAAATCCCAAGCTTTCGCAGGCTGTTCACATATTGTCCTCTACTGTATTAGAAAAGTGTATTCCAGTAAATAAAGGTTTGCCTTGTGGGCTAAATCTCTGGAACTCAGTCCTCTCTCCTCCCCTTTAGAATCTGTTTTGGATTTACTCTCTGAATTGTTTCAGACTGGTTCCAATTTTTCTGCAATTAAAGTGCAATTAGTGGCCATTTGTAACTTTCATGTTAGCAGGGATAGAGTGCCTCTGGCTTCCTTCAAGATTTCCAAGGCATTCCTCAGGATACCTTTTTGTTTCATCCCCCCATTCCATGATCCAGTTCCTCCCTGAGATTTGACTTTTGTTTTTCTGATCCTTGCAAGCCCACCATTTGAACCTTCAGCTACTTCTGACTTGAAGCTTTTGCCTTGGAAAACTTTTTTGGTGGTGGTGAGTTCCTCAAGAAGGGTTTTGGAGTTGCAAGCTCTTGATTCTTCTCCTCCTTATTTGGTGTTCCGTAAAGACAGGGTTTCCCTTCATACAAACGCTTCTTTTCTGCCAAAGGTAGCTTCCAAGAATAACCTCAACAGTTCTGTTCATCTTACTGTGTTTTTTTTCCTCAAATTTTCCAATAAATTATGGTGAAGACCTTTTTCATGGTTTGGATGTATATAGGCAATTGAGATTTGATTTGGACTGTACCAAGGCTTTCAGAAAATCTAGCCAGTTATTTGTCTTCTTTTCAAAATCCAGGCTGGGCACAAGTGTGTCTAAATTGACTTTATCCAGATGGCTGTCAGAATGTTTATTTTTTGTTTTGTTTTGCATATTTGAAAGGTAAGGCTCTTCCACACAAGCCTAAGGTCATTTAGCAAGGGCTATGGCTACTTCTACAGCTTTCTCTTCTACAGTATCAGTGGATGGTATTTGTGCAGCTGCTACTTAGCTGGGTCACTGCACTTTTGTGTCACATTAAAAGCTGGAAATTCAGTCTAGATCCAGGGTTTCCTTTGTTTCCACTGCTTTGCTTAATATTCTTCTTTAGTCTTCCTGATGGATTTTTCATGGCTGGGGACTCTGTCCCACAGGCTGAAGCCAAATGGAGCACACGACATCGGGAACAAACGTTATGTATTTACCATAACGATAGATCCATATTGTCTTTGTCCATATGGTTCAAACACCCCCCCCCCCGCCTCCTCCTCTGGTTGATATGGCAAACTTCCCTTTTTGTGATGATTGCATAATGGAGGTTATCTCTTTCTTGGAGTCCTGCATTTTGCTTGGTTGGGGAACATTTTTAGTATATTTTGGAAGTGGTCATCATGAGGCAAACTTGATATAAGGATTAGGGTGAGGAGCAGGGATTTGCCGGTAAGGGAGGTAGAGCCAAGCAATTTGAAGTCTAATGGAATTGGCTGGTGTCTGATCTGAAGACCCGCAGGTTGAACCAGGCAGAGAAAGACAACACAGTTATATCGTTATGGTAAGTGCATAACTTTTGATGTTATGTTGTCCCTATCTCGCCTTCCTTCTTGTTGGTTGGGTTCGGAGCCGATCCTCTGCACCAACTCGACCGTACTCTAAAGCTCGAGTGCTTCCACTGGCTCAAGGCTAGACCCTATCGCATCATGCCTAGCGCTAGTTACCCAGATCTCGTTTGCCGCTTGAAGCTTTGAGATTGCTGGATATTGGCTCAGGCTAAGTTTTTTATTTTTCTTGTTATATGCTGTATTTAAATCTTAATATTTTTAAGGAATCTTTCTGTAGATTAGTAGTATTTGTTTAGGATCCCTATCTCCATTTTCTGGTTATTATTGTTGTTGTTTAGGCCGTCATTTTTCCTCACACCTATCCCCCCTTTCGAATCCGTTTTTTCTTAGAGGATTCCCCCTTGCTCTTAGCCTGTTTTCAGTTAGAGGGTTTCCCCTTTTTCCCTCCTCCTCCCTTTCTGATAAGGCGTTAGCTGTTTAAGTTAGAGGCTCTCCTCGGTTGGGGGAGTTGTCGTCCCTCCTTGTTGTGGTTGTTGTACAGTTGTAGATTTCCTGTTCTTGATATCTATAACTTCACTGTATTGTAATTATAGTGTAATGTGCTTATTGCTGTCGTGATAATGTCCAGAGAAGTGCCTAAAGAATCCAAACCATATATTCAAGAAGTGTGATTCGTGCTCCCAAAAAAATGTCCCTGACTGACAGACATACGCGTTGTGTTTATTGTCCGAGAGCCGTGCACCTGCAGGACTCGTGTTCTATTTGTCATGCTTTCAGTGCCAGAGTCCTGCAGGAGCGCAAAAACAAGCTTATTCTGAGAGGTTCTGAAAGGGCCAAAACACACAATGGTCCCAAATATCCAAAGAAACACCACCACACCAGAAAAAAATTGCAAAGTTCTTTACTGATGTCTCCGGTACCTCGGCTTACGCCTTCAAGGAATACATTTTTACACCAAGCAGCATCCATTTGTATAATTTAAATCCCCAATGTGGCAATCAAACAATGAAGAAATTATCCCGTTCTTAAAGAGCCCATACATATCTTCTTCTTAAAGAGCCCATACATATATTCACAGACTATTGACATTTTTAAGTACATGTATTATTCATTGCATACCTCTTAAATATTATTAGTGATATTAATATTATTCCACATTATTAAAACCCTTAAATGTTAATTCACAAAATTTATACATGTATTGAAGCATACGTTTGAAACTTAAATATACCTTATGATACCAGTATAAATAAGTGTAATGGAAAAAACATACAAAAAATGTAAGCCTCAATACTATGCAAAACCTGTCCTATTGGTCATACCCCTACCAAGTCACAATGCTGGAAGGAAAATTAGACACACATCATCATAATAAATATAATAGAAATATATGTCATTCTATAATTAACTATAAATGTTCAAATCCAATTCATTGTTTAACCCCCTGGGATACAAGATTCTAACATTAATGATACATTCTGTTTCTAATAAAGTCAAATTTCCTACTGTTGGTCCTCCCCTCTGTGATTTAGGTCTAGCTAGCACACCAAAAAATAGAAAGTATCATCAGAACCCCCATGTACCTCAGTGAAATGTTCCGCAATGGGACTGTCCATTTTTGCCCTTCTGATGCCCTCCAAATGCTCCCTGATTCTCTTTTTGACAGCTCTTTTAGTCTGCCCTACATACCACATGGTTGGGGTGCATCCACAACCAATAATGTAAACTGCTCCTATAGTATGACAGTTATAAAACTCCCTTGCAGTATAAATCTTTCCATTAATGTTCATGCCATGTAGATTTTTGATTTTCTTGCAGACTATACATTTTCCACACAGGTAACTACCTTGTTTCCCCTGTTTATTGTCCAATGTGCCTATGGACAAGTTTTTAGCTCTACTGTAAGAAAATGTGATTTTCTCAGGAAAGATTTTACCATATTTGTCATCACTGAGAACTATGGGCCAATATCTCAGAACTAACATCCTCAGTATGTCAGAGAAGGAAGAAAACTTATTCACATAAAATAAAGTTTCATGTTACTTATCTTTCTCCATAACCTGCTTGATGTGCCCTTTTGTCCCAGTGATGATATCCTCTCTTTGATGTGCTAACCCCAAATTCCTTTTGACCTTATTCTCTGCTGAACTCAACACACTACTCGAGTACCCCCTACTACTTGGCAAAATTCCTTACTTTGTCAAATTTGTTTTTCAATTCCTCTTTGTTGGAAGTGTTATTGGCTCTGCAAAGATATTCCCCGTAGGTCAAAGAAGCTATTAAATGTGGGGCGTGCATACTGTCTGCTGCCAAAAAAATATTGGCAGCAGTTCTCTTAAATGGTCTAAATGCCACTTTAAAATGCTCGTTGATGTAAAACACCAAATCCAAATATTGTATCACCGTTCTATTAGTATAATAAGTGAACTCGAGGCCAAAATTATTTTCTTGCAGTAGGGATATGAAGTCACCAAATTCATCCATTTCCCCATTTACAGATGAATATCAGGTTGTCTATGTATCTTTTAAATGCCACCACTCTTATTTAAAAAAAAACTGTATTGTATATACAAGTTTTCTCAAAATAATCCATGCATAAAATTGCATAGACTGGGGCATATGAGGCCCCCATCGCGGTCCCCTTTAGCTGTAAGAAACCATCATTACTAAACACAAAACAATTGTGTCAAGGAAAATTCTAACAACCTAATTAGGAAATCCGTCCATGGGCCTTCCCCTAACATAATCCTCACTGCCTTAAGCCCCCATCCATGTTGGATATTAGTATAGAGGGATTTGATATCCACGGTGGCCCAATAATACTCATGAAACCACTCCATAGCCCCCATCTGCTAGATCTTTCCCATTTCTGATGTAAGAAGTGACCTTACACAAATGTTTTAAATGAAAGTCCAAGAATATGCCTACGTTCTGTAAATAAGCTCATTTTCCTGATACAGTTGGTCTCCCGGGCGAGTTTTCTAAATCTTTGTGCACCTTAGGAATTACCTTGAAAATCACATTTCTGGGATTACCTATATGTAATCTCCTTACATCACCAGAATTAAAAAAACCCAGTATTTCCCCTCTTTCTAGTATCTCCAATAGTTCGTTGTTGAATGTAGCCATGGGGTTAAAGGACAATTTTTTATATGTAGTATTGTCTTCCAGTAATGTATAAGCCATCCTGTTATACTGTGTCTTACTCATAACCACCCAATTGCCACCTTTATCTGTAAAGACATAATTTCCATAATACCTTCTTAGTTTTTGTAGAGCGCCCCATTCATTTTTAGTTAAATTGTACTCTCTAAAACCCTTAAATGCGTCGTATTCCTTCTCTACCTGTTTATGCAAAATGTTCTCAACATTGCAATACTCGCTGACATTTTAGGTGGTATAAAAGGGCTTTTATAAGGCAACTGTGTACGGTCAACTTTCCATAACCTGTGACAAAACTTTCCCCTTCACCTATGACCACATTGTTGATGGATTCAAAATCAGTAAAAGTTGCTTCATTAAACACAACATCCTCACATTCATATATTGACATATTCATTAATGGATCATCCTCATTTTCACTGTCCAACTCATTTGAAAGCACGTCCCTCTGATGTGCATCCCCCGCATTCCCATTGCCATTAAATTCAACGGCCATTTGTGTAAAACATTGCCTACTATGAAAAAAACACTTTTAAATACAATTTTCTATAAAACTTACTGATCTCCAACCTTAAATCTGATAAGCTGGGACAAAAAGTAGGGATATATTTAATACCCTTGTTCAATACAGAGTAATCATTAAAGTCCAAATTCAAGTCTGACAGGTTAATTACCTGAAAAGTGCCCAACTCAGTTCAAGAATCCGTAACATGGGTAATGACCGTGTCCTTCCCTCCAGCATTGCGACCCACTGGAGTAACATCAGTTTCTCCTTCTCCTGCTCCTAGTGTTGCGACCAAATTGGTTTCCCTCATTCTGCTTGGCGCCCGCCCCAGTGGTGACAGTCTGCCATCTAAGATTTTGTCCCTTGCTGTTCTCCTGATTTTCCTTCCTGGAACCAGAACCCATCGATTCCTCACTAAGATCGTCAAACGACACACTCTTTTTGCTACTACTCAAGGCCATTTCCCCTGATGATATTGAAGAGTCCCGAAAATCCTGGTTCCTGCTACCCTGGCCATTTCCCCTGATGATATTGAAAAGTCCCAAAAATCCTGGTTCCTGCTACCCTGGCGTTTGGCCCTGTATTTCCCTCTCGAGTCTTTTCTGAAAGGGGCCTTTGACACTCCAGTGGAAGGGAATCAGGGTAGTAAATCAGGAAAATCTTCCAAACCGACATCTCTGTCGGTTCCTACCTCGGAGCCATTGAGACACAGAAAGAAATCTTCCAGTTCGTCGGATCCAAAACCTCTTGGTTCCGACAAGACCTTATCTCCAGCAGTTCCATCAGTGTCCTCGGAACCATCTCGGAGTCACAAAAGGACTATATCACCTCCTTTGGAACCCGTGCAGTCCGCTCCACAGTCACCACTTCTACAGTCTGTGGCAGGCAGTTACCGATCATCCACCCACTCTTCTCAATCATCCAGGAGCCTTTCAGATGATGATGTGGAGAGGGTGGTGAAGAGGCTTCTCAAAACACAGACTCTCACAAAATCATATCGAGCCCAACCCGTATGGATGTGGAGCTGACTACTGTACCCCCCCCGGATCATCTGTTCCTCCTTTGACTCACCTGAGCTCGGAACCAGAGTGCATGGAAGTCATTGTGGTGGAAGTCGGTTCTGAAAACCTCTGGTCTGTCTGTTCCCGGTTCCGAAATCCGCGCCGATCTCCTCAATACTTCCTATCGAGGGATCTGGGAGCCGACACTCCCTCGTCGGCTCCAAGGGGGAGAGTGGAATCAGACACTTGTCTTAACCCGCTCTCCCTCTTGGAGCTTCAGCGCTGCTGAGCTCGGCTCCCCACATCAGCCTCGATGCCATTGCCCTCAATACGGGAGAAGTCTCTCAACTCTTCAGAGCCGGTCTCTCGGGCCGGGAACATGGTGCCCCTTGAGGTGATGAGGTGTGAGCTGTCTTCTCAGACAGCTCCTCCCTCGGCTTTAACTACTCCTATGGAGCCAGTGTCTTCCCTCTCACCATCCCTCCATTCTAAGCTTAGGGAACCAGTGCCCCAGGACAAAACCTCCCCAGAGCTCCCTCAGAAGAGGACATGTAAGAGGATGCATGTGGACTCCCCTGAGTCTCTGACATCGGACACGAACTTGGAGGACTCTTGGACATCCTGGAAATCCTCAAGCAGAGGGGTGGCTGGAAGTCCCTTTCCCCTTCTGAGGATGAGTCTGTGCACTTGGATGCATTAAGTTCCCGACCCTCCACCTCCTGGGTGTCTCCGCCCTTCGACCCCTGCTAGGGGTAGTAAGTCGAAAGGACTGGAGCTCTCCGGAATCATTGAAACCAGTTCCGCGGACGCCAAATAAGTTCATAACGGCACCAGGTGACAAAATGTTCCTAACCAAGGGTGTCCCAGTTGATGCCATAGTGGTGGTGGCTGCAGCCACTATGAAGGAATTAGCAGAGACTTCTACATCTGTCCATCCGCCGAACAAAGATTCCCGTATGATGGACAGATAAAGGAAGCGTGTCTTTTCTACAGCGGCCTTTACTCTCAGGTCACTGAATTATCTATCCCATTTCACCCGTCTTCAGAGGGATCTCTTGAAAGAGCTAGGAGATACCCTACAGGATCCTACAGCTGCAGGAGCTGCAGATAAAACTGCTTCTCAGCTTGTGACCTTATCTTCGGTAGCTAACTCTTCCATGTGGCTTATCTCCTATGCAGCCGATGGAGCGAGCAGGGCTGCAGGCACAGGAATCGCCTTAGGGAGACATTCCGGGATGTGCCTTTGTCAATTTGTGGAGCCTTTCAAGTTCTCCTTTACCAACCTCCCCCCTTTGATGGCTCATTGTTGTTCGGGCCTAAGGTAAAAGAGAGACTAACCAGGTGCGAGCAGGATGGCAAGACGCTCTCTGCCATGGGAGTACATTTTTCTGCTCCTTCTAGACCTTACACTAAAGGTCAAAAGGGCAGAAAAATGTGGTTCCGGAAATCCCAGGAAGCTTTGCATGACGCACGTGGTGAATCCCCCCCCCCCCGGGGCAGAGGGGGGGGGAATAATAATGGGAGACACCGCCCTCACGGCAGAGAGGGTCCACCAGAGTGAGGGCGACAGAGATGCGTTCTCTGGTACACCCTTCCAGCGCTCCTGAAAGGGGGCCTGCCTGTCCACCTCTGGAGGCAGTCGGGGGAAGATTATCACTGTACCCAGAAGCATGGCAAAATATCACAGAAGACACTTGGGTACAGTCGGTGATATCCAGGGGATACAGTATTCCTTTCTCCATGCCACCTCTTCCCCAAAAACAAAACTCCATCCCAGATGTGCCACCAAATCTAAGGGAACAAGCAACTCTAGAAGTTCAAAAGTTGCTAAGAAAAAGAAGTCCCCACAGACCAAATCTGATATGGAATTTACTTAAGATTCTTTTTAGTAACAAAGAAAACAGGGGACTGGAGGCCCATTTTGGACCTCAGCAGACTGAACAAGTCTGTCAAAAAGACAAAGTTCCAGATGGTGACACTGCAGTCCATACTTCCCTTTCTGGGAAAGGACAGTTGTATGTGCTCCATCGATCTCCAGGATGCGTACTACCATATCAAGATGGACAGGTGATCCAAGAGATTTCTGCACTTCCGGCTGGAGCCAGTCACTACCAGTTCAGAGCTCTGCCCTTTGGCCTCACCACAGCCCCCAGAGTGTTCACCAAATGCATGGCAGTACTCATGGCTCATCCGAGGCATCTAGGATTCCGAGTGTTTCCATATCTGGATTACTGGCTCCTTACCGCCGCCACCGAGCATTGACTAACCAAGACAAGGGACACCACAGTACGCCTCTGCTCTCAGCTAGGCATCACTATAAACTACGAAAAGTCTGCCTTGTTGCCCAGTCAATATATTACATTTATAGGGGCAGATCTAGACACCAAAGACATGATAGCCAAATTGCCTCAGGAGAGGGTGTCGACCATTCGACACCAAGTTGCAACTCTAATAAAGAAGAAAAAGACTCAAACAAGATTTGTGCTGAAAGTCCTGGACTCAGTGGCAGCAGCAATAACACTAGTTCCCTTGGCGCATTTCCACCTGAGGTTATTGCAGTGGGTCCTGTTTGCTCAATGGTCCATGCAAGATCTACCCTTGTCCCACGAAATTCTCATCACGGAGACCTGCAAGAAGGACCTAAAATGGTGGCTTCAGTCCACCCAGCTGAAGATAGGCAGACTGTTTGTTCTTCACCAACCAGTGGCCACAGTGACCACTGACACTTCCCGGATAGGGTGGGGGGGGGGCATTATCTGGGACAGACTGTTCAAGGAACTTGACAACAACACGAGTACCATTTGCATATAAATGTCCTCGAGATGAGAGTGGTGCTCCTGGCGTTGCAAGCACTTCACAGCTCTCTTCCCACGGGGCTGATTGCAATTCCGATGGACAACATGTCAGTGGTATGGTACATCAACAAGCAAGGCAGAACTAGATCCTACCCCTTATGTTGAGAGGCCCCTAAGAGTATGGCAATGGGCGATGTCCTCCCAACGCTTTCTGATTGCGACGCACATCCCGGGGAAATCCAGCGTGATAGCAGACAAGCTAAGCAGGGCTATACTTATGTCTCACGAGTGGTCCCTGAAACAGCATATTGCCTACCAGATTTTTCGCAAGTGGGGCCAGCCTTGCTGTGATCTTTTTGCCACATCCATCAGTGCCAGATACAGCAGCTATTTTACCCAAGTCCCCCCACCGGGACAATCACCCAGGGATGCTCTTGTTCACGATTGGCCCTCGGGACTTCTGTATGCCTTTCCCCCATTCCCTCTGATTCCCAAGGTTCTTCAGAAAGCAAAATCGGTGAGTTGCAAGGTAATCCTCATTGCCCCCTACTGGCGTTGTCAAATCTGGTTCCCATTTCTATGGCCCCATCTTCTTGAGGAGCATTGGATCCTGGACCTAGCTCCGGATCTGCTGATGCATCAGTCAGGCACACTCCATCCTTCCTTCCAGACCCTCAAGCTGACAGCTTAGTTCCTCCACTTCCCGGCTTAGCCAGGCTTCCCGATATCTCCCCAGCAGTACAACATATTCTCATTTCCTCTCACAAATCCTCTACAAGGAAACTGTGTACTAGCAAATGGAAATGGTTTTCTTGTTGGGCGGTCAAAAATAATATTGATCCTTTTACTGCACCCATTTCAAAGATCCTGGAATTCCTCGTTGAAACTTTTAACCAAGGAGCAGCAGCAACTATCAAAGTTCAATTGGCTGCTATTTCCAACTTTCATGTGGGAGAAATGGGTTCCAGTTTTATGTCCTACAGGCTATGCAAAGTTTTTCTGAGGGATCTAAATTTAGTCCTAGCTGCCTTGATTCTTCCTCCATTCGAACCGGCTAGTTCTTGTGCTCTGTAATTATTGACGTGAGAAAACAATTTTCTTGATTGCCATTACCTCAGCTAGGAGGGTATCAGAATTACAAGCCCTTTCCATTCATCCCCCTTATTTAATTTTTCACAAAGATAGGGTTTCTCTCAGGACCAACCCCTCCTTTCTACCAAACGTTTGCTCAGAGTTCAGTCTGAATCAGTCGATAGAACTACCAGTGTTCTTTCCAAACTATGACAGCAAGGCAGAGTATAAGCTCCATCAACTGGATGTTCATAGACAATTGTATTTCTATTTACACAGGACTCGGGAATTCAGACAATCTGACCAATTGTTTGTATCCTTTGCAGAAAACAAAAAGGGAACTTCAATCTCAAAAGTGACTTTATCAAAATGGATTTCAGATACCATTACTGGCTCGGAGCCGTGCTCTTTTGACTCCCCTGCCTCTGAGCCATGCCCCTTTGGCTTCCCCTGCCTCGGAGCCACGCTCCTTTGCCTTCCCCTGCCTCGGAGCCACGCTCCTTTGCCTTCCCCTGCCTCGGAGCCGCGCCCCTTTGGCTTCCCCCTGCCTCGGAGCCGCGCCCCTTTGGCTTCCCCCTGCCTCGGAGTCGCGCCCCTTTGGCTTCCCCTGCCTCGGAGCCGGGCTCCTTTGGCTTCCCCTGCCTCGGAGCCGGGCTCCTTTGGCTTCCCCTGCCTCGGAGCCGGGCTCCTTTGGCTTCCCCTGCCTCGGAGCCGGGCTCCTTTGGCTTCCCCTGCCTCGGAGCCGGGCTCCTTTGGCTTCCCCTGCCTCGGAGCCGGGCTCCTTTGGCTTCCCCTGCCTCGGAGCCGGGCTCCTTTGGCTTCCCCTGCCTCCTCCTTTGGCTTCCCCTGCCTCGGAGCCGGGCTCCTTTGGCTTCCCCTGGGACTCCTTCAGCATCTGATCCTGGCAAGGTCCCTTCCTCTGCCATTACCGTGCCAAGCCCTTTCCTGCCATTAGCGTGCCAAGCCCTTTCTGCCACTGGGGCTCCTACAGGGGCAGACCATTTTTCCTTTTCCCCCTCCACTCTACAAGAATTTTCACCAGAATCAACCCTGTCATTGCCTTGGATCTGAGCTGCTTCTGTTTGGCTCAGTAAGCCAGATCTGTTGCCTAGTTTGAGATTTTCCACCTCCCCTTCAGTAGCTTCCTTGGCTCACTTACCTCAGTCCTTTGGGAGCTTGAAGACATTACATTTGGAGCAGTTGATACACTCCTTCCTTTTTACAAACACGAGATGGAGCTAGGCCTTATTACATCGGTTGCAGGCCCTCGCCCCGAAGCTTTGACTCATGTACCTTGGTTTCCTCCCTAGGGCCTTACAGATCCAGGTTCTTCAGAGACAGTTGTTTTCCATTCCTTAGGATTGGATCAGATGGCCTGGCCAGTTTTTACCCCAATCTCTACCTTGGTTTCCTTTTCTCCAGCGGTGTCTGAGCCAGATGGACCTCGGGGCAGACAGGTGGACGCAGGGTTCTGGGGGTTGGATTCAACAATTCAATTTTTGCAGCCATCTGTCCCAGTTGGGGCTTCTGCTCTCAATATTTCGACCCCGGTCTCAGCATTGTGGCAGAGCAGAATGCCTCTGGATTCCAGTGTGTCCTTGCAATCTGTTGATACTAGGTCTGCTCAGCCCGGTTGGTCCAGTTCTGCCTCTGCTTTTAATAATGTAGAAAGGATATTCTCCCAACAGGAGAGGGAGTAGTCTAGTACAGCCGATGCCCCTCCCCCTCCCACGTCATTGGCCACTGCTCACCTTGCTCCAGGACAGCTCACCCTAGGTGGTCTCCAGTCTGCCCTTCCCATAGGGCCCCTGTCTATTCCATCCCCTCTCCAATCTCCAGAGCTGGAAGTGTCCCGTAAGAGGCAATGCAAGAGGAAGCACCTGAACTGGCCCTAAGAGTCCCTCACAGAAGTCGCTGTCCTTGAGGAAGAACAGGAGTCCCCAAAATCTCCCTGTGAAGATGCCTATTTTGGTGCTCCTTTGGAGCTCCTTCACCATTTTTGGGGGGGGGGGTTGTGGACTGCTGAAGCCCCTTCTCTGGAGGAGTCTGTGTTTTTAGAGGCCTTTGGGGTGGGTCCATCCACATCCCTGGTGGTTCACCCTTTGGATTTCCTTATTGACCTGATGTTCTGGAGAGAGTGGAAGGATCCTGACGTGGTGGAACCAATTCCCAAAAAAACCTGATGAGAATCCCCCAGAATCGGAGGCACTGGAATAAGGGCCCTGCCATGGATGCAGTTGTGGTGACAGTAGCTACTGAGAAATACATTTCGGAGGAGAGTTCCTCAGAGCATTCACAGAGTAGAAGAAAGTCTCTGGCTTTGAACCAGTTAGAGAAGCGTGCCTACACCACAGCCACATTCACACTGAGGGGGTTAAATTGTCTAGCTCACTTGACCAGGCTTTAGTAGGACATTGTGTCAGAAATATCAAGAGCAGTGAAGAGACAACAGACTCTGGACTGCCAAAAGACATTGGAGACTCAACTGTCACCCTCCAATCCATTGTTAATGTGTCTATGTGTCTGCTTTCCAGAGCAGCTGATGGTACATCCCGGGCAGCTGGCACTGACATCACTATGCATCACCATGCTTGGATGAGGTTGTATGACTTTGCAGACTGCTTTAGAGCATCCTTTATTACCACCCCATTTGATTTATCCTCTCTTTTTTGGTCAGAAGTTAAGGACATTGTAACCAGTAGTGAGCAGGAGAGAAAGACACCATCTGTCATTCGAGTTTATTTTGCTACCCCCTCAACAGTCATTTTTTTCAGAACTGGAAGGGGGTAAAATGTCTGTTTTCAGGAAATTACAGCAGTCCTTTCAAGTGGTTCCTTCTGCAATTTCGGCTCATGGTGGTTAGGGGGGGCAACCACAATGAATGGTGCCTTCATGGCAGGAATGGTCCGCAGAACTACGGCTTTCATGGAGGTTTCCCTGGAAGCCCGTTTAAGCGACCTTGAAGGGTTTACCCAGCTGTCCTGCTCTGGTGGCAGTCAGGGGTTGATCTGCTGTATACACTCAAGCTTGGGAGGCCATTACCTCAGACACATGGGTGTTGACTCCTATCCAGAGGCTGTTCGATTCAATTTCTATGTTCCAAGTATAGCTACCAGATGGCTTCCAGACATTCCACCCTATCAGAGAAGAGTGGCAGCCATTGAAAGTCCGAAGCTGCTTGTGAATCACGTCGTCCAATAGGTCCCACCAAACCGAGGATCCGGGGTCTACTCTAGGTTCTTTTTTGTTCCAAAGAAAAACAAGAACCTCAGGCCAGTCCTGGATTTGAGCAAGTTGAGTTGTTAAGTAGACCAAGTTCTGGATGGTCATGATGCAGTCCATTTTGCCTCTGTTGAGGAAGGACAACTGGAAGTACTCTGTCGATCTCAAGGACACTTACCATCATATAATGATAGCAAGATGGCCCAGGAGATTTCTACACTTTTGGCTGGGGGCCAGTCATTACCAATTCAGAAGCTGTCAGACAGAGGTGTACACACATTAACTTCTTCCAGAAAGCTATCTACTCGTAAGGTGTATGCTAGTAAGTGGAAGCCTTCACCTTGTGGTCTAACTGTCAAGGCTTAGATCCTTTTTCGTTACCATCGGAGGCTTTCTTGGTCTTTCACAAATTTGTTTAACTCTGGGTCCATTTATTCAACTGTTAAAGTGCATTGGATAGCTCTTTTCATTTTCCGGTTGGTAGGGATAATATGCCATTGGCTACTGTTACGATCTCGAAGGCCTTTCTCAAAGGAACATTTTTAATGTTCTTCGTGTTTCACTGTTGTAGTCATCACATTAGGGTTATCTGCTTGCAGTAGCCCTCATTCGGCCTGATTATCAAAGCCTTGGATCCTGCTTTGGTTGCTGTCTCATCTTCCATGACGTCAGGTAGTCTGGTGTAAAGCATTGCAGCCGACGCCATTACATCAGTCTTTCTTGCCGTGCGGTGCCCGAAGCAGAAGCAGTTCAAGTGCCGGTCGGCCGACTCCTGAAATTTTCATTTTCGAGTTTCAGATCTGAAGTGTTCAACTAAGCTAAGTACCCCGTTGGGGATCCTTTTTCTTGCTGTAAACCGATGTCAGTAAAAGTTAACAATTGTATTTCTTGTGGAAAGCAAATACTTCATAAAGATTTCCATTCGTACTGCATTCCTTGCTTAGTCCCAGACCACGATGTACCTCGCTGTCTTTTGTGCCTTATTCAAATCTCGTACTATTCGTCGTCGGTTCATTTGCACATCTAAATATTTTGGTACTCTGTTCAGTTACCCAGAAATGGTTTTGGTAAAGCCACCTGACATTCCGAAAAAAACGCAAAGATAGACAGAGACAGACTGCATAGGTCCAAAGCTGCCAATGACGCTTCTCCTAAGCTAGTCTCCAGTTCACCGGTACTCAGTGAGGCGATTTCGCAACCCCTGATACCCGCTACTTCAGATTCGCAGGCCTCTACTGAGACCCATTCGGAGTCTGGTATGCCACGAGATGCTTCGACTTTGTAACCTGCGGATGTCTCTACCTTGGATGGGTCCAGAGCCGCTGTGCATGCACCGACATTTGAGGGTGTAGTCAGGCCTACTGACTTGCATATTAAACCGATGCCATCTTCTTCTTCAAGGCCTAAAACTCGATCCATGCCTAGAAAACTGATGCCCAGACCGCATGGTCAGGCCCCTATGCCTAAAAAACAAATGATAAGAATGGCTGAAGACCTTATTACTCTAATACGGGGAAGCCACCCTTCCCCCCTCTAAGAGACCTAGGACTGATTTTCCTT
The DNA here is from genome assembly GCF_019279795.1 of Protopterus annectens. Lineage (NCBI taxonomy): Eukaryota > Metazoa > Chordata > Ceratodontiformes > Protopteridae > Protopterus > Protopterus annectens. The sequence goes on from NC_056737.1 coordinate 1,968,467,960, forward strand.
CTGATCAGGATTCTGAAATTTCTGTTTTCTCTGATGACCAGGATTTGCCCTTATCTACCTATGAGGATTTTGATGCAAAGGATTCCATTCCCTCTGCTTCCCCTCCAGAGGATTTCTCTTTTGGTGAAACCTTGCATACTCTTAGGGAGCATTTTCACTGGGAAAGTCAGGATTACTCTGATTCCAAAAAAAGGCTTAGGGAATTCTTACTCCTGCCCCAACACAGGCCTTTAGCTACCCCTCCAGTACTGGACATTGTAGATGATGCCTTCTCGGAATCTAGCCTGGCCCTTGAGTCTTTACCTCCTGCTCCCAGAAACCCTGGTAAGTATTACAGGGTACCTGACTCTCACAAGTTCCTCTTTAAAAATACTACTATGGATCCGGAGACCATTTCACAGGGACCCAAGAGCATTAAGGCTACTACTGCCAAAAATCCTACCCCCTCTGATAGAGATTCCAGGGCGCTGGATAGATGGGGTAAGAAGGTATACACTTCTGCAACCTTGGGCATTAGGGCCTTAAACTGCCAGTTTCATATGTTAAAAGTATCAGCAGCATATTATTGGATGCTTAAACAGAAAATGATGTTGATTCCTGACTGTGCTGAAAATAAACATTTACAGGATTTAATGCATTCTGTTGAACAAGTTGGAAAACATACTTTGCAATGTGGTTTTGATTAATTAGAGGTATCTTGCAGGGCTGCTGTCACTGGGTCTGTACTTAGAAGGCATGCTTGGCTTAAGGAGCAATCTTTGCCAGATCATGTTAAAGCTAGATTACTGGATGCTCCCTTAAACCAAGACCACCTGTTTGGCAACAAAGCAGAAGTACCACCTAAAAAGATGGAGGAAAAAGCTAAATCTATGCAAACTGTTAAAGATTTCCTGCAAGTACAGCCTCCCAGATTTAGTAGGCATTGACCCTCTAAGAATTGGTCCTTTCCTGCCTCCAAACCAAGAACCGGCAGAACACCCAGGCTTCAGTCCCAAGGTACTCATAGGCCTAAGCAGTGGGGGGCTCCCACTTCCAAAGCAGGGAGTAGTAAGACTCCCCCTATGGTAAACTGTCTCAATGACTTGACTTTAAACCTTCCAAGCCCTGCTCACCTGACTGTTCCTTTAGGGGGAAAGATTGCCCTGCATGCAAAAAATTGGCAACTCATTACCCAGGACAAATGGGTTTTAAATATAGATCTGAAGTAGGGACTTCATTTGTCAGCAACCTGTGGGTCTTGGATCCGAGCCGGCAACTATTTATACAGCTATGGATCTGAGCTCCTAGCTCCTCCCCTCACCCATAATCCCCTGCCAACCCCAGTTGACCTCAGATCTAGTTTGCCGCTCTTAGAAGAGAGAGCTGGATTGCAGAGCTCCTGGCGACTGTCAGATAAGTTTTCAAAAAACTTGTTAAATAAGAAAAATCTTTCCTTTCTTAACTCGTGTGTGTGTGTTTAGGATCCCTTTAGGTTAATTTTATTCTTTTTTAGTGTATTTCCTCCCCTCGCTGGTCGTAGTGTGTGTGTGTGTGTTTTTTGTGTTTTGGGGCCTGGTGTGCTTGTGTAGTTTTTTTCTTTTTCTTGAGAAATGTCGGAGGCCCCAAAGCCCATTTTTTCTAAGTGCACCGAGTGTGGCCATAAGCTTTCACCAGTGGTTGGCCACACTCGGTGTGTTCGGTGCCTTGGGGTTGAACACCTGTCCTCAGGATGCACGATTTGTGCAGGGTTCAACCCAGGGCACTGAAAGAGTGGAGGTCGAAGCTGGTCCTGGCGGGACTTTTGCCCCCGGAGTTGGCTTAGGCCTCCGCTACTCCCGTGGCACCCCCCCCCCAGCCTGTGTTGGTGGCCACTTCTGCCCCCCTTCCTCCGGCCGGGATTCAAACTCCCACTAAAGCGCCGGAGGATAGGGAGGCCAGGAGGGAGAAACGGAGGGAGAAGCACCACAAGCGGCGGGCCAAGGCCTCCGCTTCGGCCCCCCCAGCTAAGCGGGCTTCTCCCTCCACGGCTTCCAGGTCTACTCCTCGACTCTGATCACCTTGCTTCTCTCTGGGACCGGAGGAGACCTGATCTCCGTCAAGGACATCGAGACGGCACTCCAGGCCTGCCTCAGTGGCCTCGTCGAGATCCAGATGCAGTCTGATGCAGACTTGGACCAGATGATGAGAAGGTTCATCCAGGCCCAGCTGCAGATGGGAGTGCTCCTGCCTCCCCCCCCCCCCCTTCGGGGGGGAGCTCGACACCCTTTTTTGCTCCGATAGCTCCTTCTCCGACCCGCTTCCCGGGTTTGGAGCGCTTGGAGCCGGGCAGCGTTGGAGCCAGGGGTGGGTCGGCGCCGACAGTACTGGGTACCTCGGATCCGATCCTGCCCTCGAGTCTGTCGGTTCCATCGTCAGATCCGACCTCTCGGAGCCGTGCCCCGAGCTTCGGATCTGAGGGATTCAGTGTGCCTTCGGCTCCGTCCAGGTCGGAGCACACTGGTCCCTCGGTTCCGACGGTCTCTGCGCCGGTTCCGATCCCTTCATCGGATCCGAGTGGGAGTCAGCTCTCGGAGCCCAGGAAGAGCAGCTCCCCCTCAGCCTTCGATGTAGTGGAGAGGGCTCTGTCTAGAGCATCCAGACCCCCGGCCCTTGTCTCGGCTCCGCCCTGCACTCCCTCTCTGCTGGGCCAGGCTTCCATCACCCTGCCACAGGGACAGCCTGCTTTGATGTCCCAGGTTGTTCCTTTGGAACAGGACATTGCTGGCGAGACCTCTTCAGACAGCCCCCCCCCGAGGAAGTGCCTCGCAAGCATAAGTGTAAGAGGAGGCACGTGGACTCCCCTGAGTCCTTAACAGAGGACACGGACTTGGATGAAGGGAAGGCTCCCCAAGATCACCCCCTGAGGATGTCTCCTTTGGAGACATCATGGAAATGCTTAGGCTCGGGGGGGGTCTGCCCCCAAGGCTTCCTCCGCCGAGTCCGTGTTCCTGGAGGCATTCGAAGCAGGCTCGTCTACCTCTTGGGTGTCCCCTCCGGCCAACCCCCTGGTGGACCTTGTGACCACCAGGGTGTGGAAGGAGCCGGACACTGTCCCAAGTGCCCGGACAGGATTTTGAGCCCCCCCCCGCAGACTGACCCCACTGGAGCAAGGGTCCCCCTGTAGATGCCATGTTGATGGCGGCAGCCACTAAGAAGGAACTAGCTCAGGAGAGCCCCTCGGTCCATCCTCCGAGCAAGGAGTCTCGCTTGATGGATTGCCTTGGGAAGCGGGTATTCAGTTCAGCGACCTTCTCGGTAAGTTCTCTGAACTACATGGCACATGTCATCAGGATGCAGCGCGATCTTATTAAAGAATACGCTGCTTCCCCCCCGGAGTCCATGTCGGCGGAGGGCAAGCAATTGTACTCCACTCGTATGGCCACTCTGAGATCTGTTTCTAATACCTCTATGCGGCTTTTGTCTCATGCAACTGAGGGAGCCGCTAGAGCTAGCGGAGCGGGCCTAGTTATGAGACGCCAGGCCTGGCTCCGACATTGTGACTAAATGGAACCCTTTAAGGTGTCCTTTGCGAATGCCCCCTTTGATGGTTCTGCTTTGTTTGGCAAAACCGTTCGCGAGACACTTGTCCAGAGCGAGAAGGACGGGAAGACGTCTGCCATCGGAGTCCGCTTCCCAGAGGTCCTTTTCCAAGAACCAAAAGGGACAGAAGAAGATGTGGTTCCGGAAATCGCAACATTCCCAACCTGCTCCGGACGACCAGTCCTTCCGTGGCAGAGGAGGACAGGGAGGACGCCGCCCTAGAGGCAGGGGGGCACCGAGAAATTTTGGGTCCAGAGAATCCTTCTCTGATCGGCCCACGCAACAGCCCTGAAGGGTTGCCCAACTGCTCCACTCTGGAGGCAGTCGGGGGGGGCGCTTCTCGAGGCACCTGGTGGCATGGGAGTCCATTACGTCAGACCGCTGGGTGCTTCGGATTATATCCAGAGGTTACAAAATCCCTATGCTTCATGTTCCCAGACTCAAGAACCTCCCCGATGTACCACCCTATCAGAGGGAGGCTGCAGCCGCGGAAATCCAGCAGCTGCTAGAAAAAAGGGCCATCCAACCCGTCCCCCCAGACCAGCTCGGATTAGGGTTTTACTCCAGGTTCTTTCTGGTGCCAAAAAAGACGGGGGACCTGAGACCAATTCTAGACCTCTCCCTCTTGAACCTGTCGGTAACCAAGGAGAAATTCCGAATGGTCACTCTTCAATCCATTCTCACCCTGTTACGGGAGAATGACTGGATGTGCTCAGTAGACCTCAAGGATGCGTACTACCACATCTTAATGGACAGACGATCCAGGAGGTTTCTCCGCTTCCGGCTGGGAGCCAGCCACTATCAGTTCAGGGTCCTTCCCTTTGGCCTCACCACAGCCCCCAGGGTGTTCACCAAAGTTTTAGCAGTGATAGCGGCCCACCCGAGACTCCAGGGAATGCAGGACGTTTTCTGTGGATTTGTTCTTTGCATTACTGAATAAAGCGTTCTGGTGTTTCAGCTGGTGGACTGCTTCCGTGATTTTGGATTTACTGGAATGCAGGTCTTCCCATACCTGGACGACTGGCTCCTGACCGCCCCAACAAGGCATCTACTCTGCTCAGCCAGAGATTTTTTTCTTCGCCTAGCCCCCCAGTTAGGCATCACGATCAATATGGACAAGTCCTGCCTTGCTCCGACACAAGTGATAGACTTCATAGGGGCCAGGTTAGATACGAGAAGTCTACGAGCCTACCTCACTTCGGAACGACTACAGAACCTCAGTCTACATGTGCGGGCCATCCTCCAATCAGAAGTTTCACCCGCGGAATTAGTCCTGAGGGCACTGGGCTCTATGGCAGCGGCAATTACTCTCCTTCCGTGTGCTCGCCTAAACATGAGGGTATTACAGTGGACCCTTCAAGTACAGTGGTCCTTCCAGCTTCTCCCTCTCTATCACCCTGTCTCTATCAGCAAAGCTTGCAGGAGGGCCCTGTTATGGTGGCTACATTCTCCAGACCTCCATACAGGTCGTTCCCTTCTGCTCTCCACCTCCCCTCGTCACGGTGACCACAGACACTTCTCGCCTCAGGTGGGGGGGGGGGGGGCATTGCTCAGGCAGAACAGTCCAAGGCACATGGAATGACTCGGAGACCTCCCTGCATATCAATGTTCTGGAGATGAGGACAGTGCTGTTGGCGTTGCAAGCACTTCACAACCTTCTTCCCATCAGAACTATTGCGATACAGACGGACAACATGTCAGTTGTCTGGTATATCAACAAACAGGGGGGAACCAGGTCTTATCCTCTCTGCCGAGAGGCCATGAGAATGTGGGAATGGGTGATCTCCACCAACCGCTTTCTGATCGCAACGCACATTCCAGGAGGGTCCAACATTCTGGCGGACAAACTCAGCCGCACTATTCTTTCCCCTTACGAGTGGTCTCTTAACTCCCAAGTAGCGAAGCAGATTTTTGCAAAATGGGGGCAACCCTGCTGCGATCTTTTTGCCTCTCCCTCAAATATGAAATGCGACAACTTCTTTGCCCTGATTCCCCCACCAGGGGAAGCCCCGAGAGACGCTCTAGTGTATGCTTGGCCGCCCGGTCTACTTTATGCCTATCCTCCTCTACCCCTGATGCTAAAGATGTTACAGAAAGCCTCTCGGTTGGGGAGCAAGATGATCCTCATTGCTCCATTCTGGCCTCGACAAACTTGGTTCCCTTACCTGTGGTCTCACTTGGTGAATCCTCCCTGGATTCTAGATCCCAGCCCGGATCTGCTCTCCCATCCATCAGGCTTACTGACCCCAAATCTGGACAAACTGAAGCTGTCAGCTTGGCTGCTCCAGTTCCACTCTTATTTAGGACTCTCGGTATCTGTTCACCAGTCAAAGCCATCTTGGTGGCAGCACATAAACCTTCCACCAGGAAGATTTACTGCAGTAAATGGAAGCGCTTCTTCATTTGGGCGGAACATCATAATTTGGACCCCTTCACTGCTCCGCTAATGTCCGTTTTGGACTTCCTTACCGGGCTTTGTGAGCAAGGGGCTAGCTGTTCGACAGTCAAGGTACAATTGGCAGCCGTCTCCCATTACCATGTAGGACACGAGACAGGTCCTTTGATGTCAGCTAAACTATGTAAAACCTTCCTCAAGGGTACTTTTCTGCTTAGGCCCCCTATCAAAGAAGCCATACCCCCCTGGGACCTATCGCTAGTTCTTCAGGCCTTGACTGCTTCCCCCTTTGAACCAGCTGCCTCTGCTGATCTTAAATACCTGTCTTGGAAAACAGCATTCCTGGTAGCCATCACCTCTGCGAAAGGAGTTTCGGAACTTCAAGCTCTTTCTGTAAAACCCCCTTACTTGGTTTTTCATCAGGATAGAGTGTACCTCAGGACCAATCCATCCTTTCTACCTAAGGTGGCCTCAGAAACCAATATCAGTCAGTCCATCAATCTTCCTGTTTTCTCTCCTAATTATCAAAATAAAGGAGAATACAAGCTGCACTCGTTAGATGTGCACAGGCAGCTGCGTTTCTCTATTCCTAGGACTGCTGGTCACAGACAATCTGATCAGCTGTTCATTTCCTTTGCCAGATTCAATTTAGGTAAAGCCGTTTCGAAGGTCACCTTATCACACTGGATTTCCCAATGTATCCTTCTAGCTTATGAGGCTTCTGGGAGGCCCGCACCTCAAAGGGTCCATGCTCACTCCACTCGCTCCATATCTACTTCTACTGCATTCAGATCTAGAGTCCCCTTGGATGATATTTGCTTGGCAGCCACTTGTGCCTCATTTCATACCTTTATTCACCACTACAAATTGGACGTCACTTCCAGAGGGAGAGCATCCTTTGGCTCCGCAGTGCTCCGGAACATCCTTCCATGATGGCCGCCCAAGATTCAGGTAGCTGGGGACTCTGTCCCACAGGTTGCTGACAAATGAAGTCCCTACTTCAGATTAAGAAGTTATGTACTCACCATAACGTTCCATCTGAATAGGTGACTTAATTTGTCTGCAACCATCCCCACTCCTTCCCCCTGGCCTTCAGAAGAGTTAGATGATAGTATTATTCCTGCCTTTTCCTTTTGGGATACCTTTTCAGGTATATAGGAGGGCAAACTTGATCTGAGGTCAATTGGGGTTGGCAGGGGATTATGGGTGAGGGGAGGAGCTAGGAGCTCGAATCCATAGCTGTATAAATAGTTGCCGGCTCGGATCCGATATCGGATCCAAGACCCACAGGTTGCAGACAAATGAAGTCACCTACTCAGATGGAACGTTATGGTGAGTACATAACTTTTTATTTCCCAAGGATACAGATTCCACTTCCACTCCTTACCAACTCCAAACGGTTGGCCAGATCTACCCCCAAATCAGTGGGCAAAGGCTCAAAAGCAAGTTCTCTCTCTAAGTATCAGGGCTATTCAGCCTGTCCCAGAAGAGGAAAGGGGACAAGGTTTCTACTCAAGATTTTCCTGGTGGCCAGAAAAGACCACTCCTGGTGTCCTATCCTGGACCTCTCTATCCTAAACACTTTTATGGTGATCCCAAAATTCAAGATGCTAACTCTTCACCAGCTGTTTCCTATACTAGCCAAGGATGCCTGGTTGGCAACACTGGATTTAAAGGAAACCTACCTGCCCATCCCAATAAGGGAATCTTGCAGAAGATACCTACGCTTCATTGCAGGCTACATGCACTATCAGTTCTCTGCACTGCCCTTTGGCTTAGCTACTGTGTCCAGGGTATTCACAAAAGTGCCTAGCTCCAGTCATTGCATTTTGCAGGCAAAGAAATATTCAAATATACCCATACCTGGACAATTGTCTAATTCAGGTAGAAAGCCAGGACATACTATTGGATCATCTGGCGTTTGTACAGAAATTGCTAACTTCTCTGGGGTACACCATAAACGAAAAGAAATCACATTTTGTACCCTGCCAACAAATTGTATTCCTGGGAGCAAGCTTGAACACAACGTCCCAGATGGCCTACCTCATGCCAGAGAAACAAGTTCATTTGACAGCCGACTTCAAACTACTGGCCACAAAGACCCAGCTATCTGTAAGGAAAATACTGCAAGTCCTGGGGTTCATGGCCGCCTGCATTCTTCTAATTTCATATGCAAGACTGCATATGAGGAAACTACAATGATATCTAAAAAGCCTATAATGTCAACATTCGCAGGATCTAGAATCAATGATTCCTATCATACCTTGTCTACAGATAGTTCCTTTGGTGGCCAGAGGCCTGCCACCAAAACAAGGGACTGCCATTCACTGTACCCCCTGCTGCCCAAACCTTAACAGACGCATCAGACTATGCATGGGGGGGGGGTCACTTGGCAGGGAAGTGCATTCAGGGCAAATGGAACCCAAGTCACATGCACCTGCATACCAATCAAAAAGAAATGTTAGCTGTACAGAATCCTCTGACAGCCTTTAAGGACCACATTCTTCCAGGACAATTAATGGTAAAGATGGACAACACCACTGTTATGTGATACAGAAACAAAAAGGGGGATCCCACTCATACCCTCTCTGCAGACTAGCCATGGCTCTGTGGAACACAGCCTTGAGCTTCAAAGTGCACCTACAGTCTCAATTCCTGCCAGGAAAGCTAAATACACTGGCAGACGAACTAAGCAGAAATCTCTTGGACCCACACAAGTGGAAACTGGAACCAAAGATATTCAACATGTTGAGAAATAAATGGGGGAGCCCAGAGATAGACCTGTTTGCCTCCCCCCAGAACTACCAATTGGACAAATTCTGCTCAAGGACTCCCCACAAACAAGCTTGGAAAGTGGATGCACTGTCCTTCACCTGGAAAAAACTATCAGTTTATGCCTTTCCCCCTCTGCCTCTCCTCTCCAAGGTACTGCTAAAAATCAAACAGGACAAACCAAGGACAATACTGATTGCACCAGACTGGCCATGCCAAGACTGGTACCCCCTTTTGCACAGTGTGTCACTGCTGGCACCATGGCACCTGCCTCAGACCCCTGCCCTTCTGTCCCAACAGAAGGGCCAGATTCTGCACCCACAGCTTCAAACCCTGAATCTGGCAGCCTGGCTAATTACCTGATCTCTCCGTTGCCATCCCGCAGTAAGCAAATGTTGGATGTCATTCTGAAGGCAAGGAGGTCTAGTACTAGAAAATCATATGCTGGAAAATGGAAAAGATCCTGTTCCTGGAACCAAACTCAGGGGATGGGCACAGTAGCGCCCAGTTTACCTCAGATTCTTCAATCCTTAACTGGAGTTGCTTCATAAGGGACTTTCCTTTTCCTCCATCAAAATTCATGCCTCAGCCATTTCGGCACAGAACCCACCCCTCTTCTCTCATCCACTGCTGAAGCAGTTCCTCAGAGGGGCCGAAAACCTAAGACCACCCAGGAGAGCCCCTACTCCAGCCTGGGACCTTAACTTTGTATTGGAAAAATTCACTCTACCTCCTTTTGGGCCAGCTGCAAATGAAGAGTTGAAATTCCTTTCTTGGAAAACAGCCTTCCTTTTAGCCATCACTTCAGCAAGAAGGGTGTCTGAATTACAGGCCCTCATGGCAATGGAGCCTTTCATCATCTTTCATGTGGACAGGGTGTCCCTCAGGACCAATCCCTCCTTCATGCCCAAGGTGGTATCCAGTGTGGCCCTTAATCAGTCCATTCATTTGCCAGCTTTCTTTTCTAATCCACAGAACAAAGGGGAACGAATTCTGCACTCCTTAGATGTGCACAGACAACTTAGATTTTACCTGGACAGGACTAAACCTCTTAGGACATCTGAACAGCTGCTGGTGGCATTTGCTGCAGGGGCAGAGGGGAAGGCCATTTCAAAACAAACCATTTCTAAATGGATAGGCCATTGCATTCATTTCTGCTATAAGCACCAGGGAAAGCCTACCCCACAGGGGATAAGACCACATTCAACCAGAGCTGCATCTACCTCTACAGCCTTTCTCAGACATCCTAGAAGCTGCTACCTGGAGTTCTGCACATACCTTCACCAAGCATTACCATTTGCCAATTTTCTCTAAATCCAGAGCTGACTTTGCCACTGCAGTCTTGCAGGGCCTTTAATGCTATCCAATTTCCTCCTCACATCTTTAGCTTTGGGAATCTACCCAAATGTGATGACTGCAACAGTGAAACACGAAGAACATAGTACAATTGTGTACACTTAACATAAATGTAGATGTTCGAGTGTATTCACTGTTGCAGTCCTAGTTACCCTCCCTCCAGCCCCCTCCCGACTTTTATTGGCTATACCTCGTTTCTTGTTTACTATGCTTAAAACTTTTTGGTGTATTTGCTTTTTTGTTGGAGGTGTAACCTTGTATATATAATTGCTTCCCATTATAGGGGCACCTGACATCTGGGGCAAGAAAAACTGATGTAATGGCGTCGGCTGCATGCCTTATACCCCTGATTACCTGACATCATGGAAGATGAGACAGCAGCCGATGCAGGACCCAAGACTTGGGTAATCAGGCCGATTGAGGGCCACTGCAAGCAGATAACCCAAATGTGATGACTGCAACAGTGAATGCACTCGAACATCTACATTTATGGTAAGTGCACACAACTGTACTTTCTGATGATGGTTAGACGGTCCAGGCTGTCATCCCATTTTGTGCACATTCTGACTCCCTCACAGAAACCTTCAACTGGGATGATTTACAAATGGAAATGGAAAAGATCTGCAATCTGTGCTTCTAGTAGGACTTTTATTTATTTTATTTATTGACATTTGATTACCAGCAAGGCCTGACTGGGTAGGAGCCCATTTTCAGTGGAAGCTCAGGGAAAAAAGCTCCAAAGTATTACAAAACATTTTAAGAATAATAATTTTACAGTCTTCAGAATAGTACAAAAAACAAATCCAGTTTTAATAATTATACCAAGTTAAACATAATATGAAAACATTGGTCGAGAATAGATGCAAGTTATGTGACGAATTAATAGTTGGAGAAATTTTAGGCAGTTAATAGAGAAATTAAAGGTAAGTTAGTATAATATAAGCAGGTATTGCATTATGAAGTGAGAGAAAAGCAGGTTTATGGTATATTTAGAGAGAGAGCCAGGGGGAGAAGTTGATAGAAGTAAGGGAGTAAGTGAAGAATGGAGGGTAATATAGTTTATCCTGGTGTTGAGCAAGAGCAGAGATACCTTTTGGGCTGAGAAGTCTTTCAGAATGGTTTTTGAAGGATAGGAAGGAGGGTACTGGCTTGATAGAGAGAAAGATTTATAGGCCTTATCAGCATGTTATGAGCATAGACAGTACCCAGCAGATCTGATAGGTTTGTGGACAGACAGGAGTTTTTGGACATTGGATCATAATAAAACATAGTTTTGTTGAATGTTGCTGAACAAAGCAGATGGATTCTGGATAATTTTGTAGGTGATAAGCTTGTGTATATGTTTGTTGATGAGGTAGTTCTAACCAGTTCAGGCTTCTTATGGTGGGGCCTGAGAGAGAGGTATGTGCTGCAAATTTAACAACTTTGTTATAGCATTGTTCAGGTTTTGATTTTTATTCTTGGTACCCAGAAAGGACAAGGCCTGGCGGCCAATACTGGATTTATCGATTTTGAATACACACCTGTACATTCCAAAATTCAAAATGCTCACTTTGCAGCAGCTTCTGCCCATGCTGGGCAAGAATGCTTGGCTGGTGACTTTAGACATAAAAGAGGCATACCTGCATGTCCCAGTAAGACAGTCGTGCAGAAGATACCTCAGATTCAAGGCTGGCTTAATGCATTACCAATTCTCTGCACTGCCCTTTGGCTTATCTACTGCGCCCAGGGTCTTTACAGAGTGCCTGGCACCAGGAATTGCATTTTGCAGACAAAGAAGTATACAAATATATCCTTACTTGGACGACTGTCTCATTCAAGCAGAGAACAAGGACACTCTTCTACGACACCTGGCGTTTGTGAAAAGGCTTCTAACATGCCTAGGGTATACAGTAAACGAAAAGAAATCACAATTGGTACCCTCTCAAAAGATAACATTCCTGGGTGCAAGCTTGAATACAACTGCCCAGATGGCTTGCCTCATGCCAGACAAACAAAGGCAACTGACTACTTACTTCAAACTAATGGCAACAAAAACCCAGTCTTCTGCAAGACAAATTCTGCAGGCTCTGGGCTTCATGGCATCCAGCATCTTACTAATTCCATATGCAAGACTGCATATGAGGAAACTTCAATGGTATCTAAAAAGTTTATGGAGTCAACATTCAGAGAGTCTGGAAACAATGATTCCTCTCATTCCTTGCCTGCAACAGGAGTTTCTATGGTGGGCAAAGGTCTGTCACCAAAACATGGGATGGCCCTTCACTCTACCCCCTGCCAGCCAAACCTTAACAGACGCATCAGATTATGCCTGGGGGGCCCACATGGCAGGAAGATGCGTTCAGGGCATATGGGCACCAAAACAAATGCATCTGCATATCAACCAGATAGAGATGCTAGCTGTTCAAAATGCCCTAACAGCCTTCAAGAACTTACTTCATCCAGGACAACTACTGATAAAGACGGACAACACCACAGTCATGTGGTTTATAAACTAGCAAGGGGGCACACACTCAGATTAGCCATGGCACTGTGGGACACAGCTTTGACCTACCAAATACATCTTCAAGCTCAATTCCTGCCAGGAAAACAAAACACTCTGGCAGACGATTTAAGCAGAAACCTTATGGATCCTCACGAGTGGAAACTAAATCCACAAGTCTTCAGCATGATAACAGAGAAATGGGGGAGCCCAGACATAGATCTATTTGCCTCTCCTCAAAGTTATCATTTGAAAAGTTTCTGCACAAGGACTTGTCACAGTCAAGCTTGGAAAGTGGACGCCCTATCCTTCAATTGGAAAAACCTATCAGTTTACACCTTTCCTCCTCTGCCTTTTCTACCCAAGGTCCTCCTAAAAGTCAGACAAGAGAAGCCAAAGATGATATTAATTGCCCCAGACTGGCCCCACCAATACTGGTACCCAATTGTAAGGAACTTGTCTCAATACCCAGCTTAGACCTTGCCTCAAATACCACAACTACTATCCCCGCAAAACCATCAGATCCTGCACTATCAACTACAGACCCTGAACCTGGCAGCATGGCTAATCATGTAATCATATAAATGACACCTCTGAATAAAGCTGTGATGGATGTCGTTTTGGAAGCCAGAAGGCCTAGTACTAGAAAATCTTATGCTGACAAATGGAAGAGATTCTGTGCTTGGAATCAAGCACAAGGAACTGATTACAGCAGAACCACATATTCCTCAGATATTACAATACTTAACTGAGATGCTTGACAAAAGCCTATCTTTCTCATCAATTAAGATCCATGCCTCTGCCATTTTGGCTCATTACAATACAGAGCCACCAATCTTTTCTCATCCTTTACTAAAGCAGTATCTTAGAGGAGCCAAAAATTGAAGGGCTCCTAGAAGATTACCATTACCTGCATGGGACCCATATTATGTGTCGGAAAAGCTCACCCTGCCTCCATTTGAACCAGCTGCTACCGCTGATATAAAGTTCTTATCATGGAAGACAGCTCTGCTACTAGCATTTACTTCAGCAAGAAGAGTTTCAGAGCTACAGACCCTCATGGCTGTAGAGCCTTTTATCATATTTTACCCCGACAGGGTGTGTCTGAAGACAAATCCTACTTTTATGCCAAAGGTGGTTTCCATTGTGGCTCTTAACCAAGCAATTCATCTGCCAATTTTTTATCCAAATACGCAGAACAAAAGGGAGAGAATTCTTTATTCCTTGGACGTACACAGACAGCTAAGATTCTACTTGAGCAGGAATAAAGCTCTAAGAAAAACTGAGCAATTACTAGTGTCATATGCTGCAGGATCAGAAGGAAAGGCTATTTCAAAGCAGACAGTTTCAAAATGGATAAGCCACTGCATCCGTTTCTGCTACTTACACCATGGTAAACCTGTGCCCAAGGGCATTAGGTCTCATTCCACCACAGCTGCAGCTACTTCAGCAGCCTTTCTCAGAGGAGTACCGACCAAAGACATTCTAGAGGCTGCTACTTGGAGTTCTGTTCACACTTTTACAAAGCATTACCATTTGCCTCTCTGCTCTAAGTCCAGGGCAGGCTTTGCCACTGCAAGTGCTGCAGGGCCTTATAGCCGCACCTAATGCTATTTAGCTCCAGCCTTCTAACCATAGCTTTGGGATTCTACCCAAATGTAATGACTGCAACAGTGAAACAAGAAGAATATAGTACAGTTGTGTACACTTAACATAAATGTAGATGTTCGAGTGTATTCACTGTTGCAGTCCAGGTTACCCTCCCACCATCCCCCTGTCATTCTACAGTTTATCTTTCCTTCTCTGTTTATATTGATGCATGTGTGTATATATATATATATATATATATATATATATATATATATATATATATATATAATTCTTGGGGGCACCTGACATCAGGGACAAGAAAAACTAAAGAAAATGGCGTTGGCTGCATGTTTTATACCCCTGACAACCTGACGTCATGGAAGAGAAGACAGCAACTGACGCAGGATCCAAGACTTTGGAATTCAGGCCGACTGAGGGCAACCTGCCAGCAGATTACCCAAATGTAATGACTGGAACAGTGAATACACTCGAACATCTACATTTATGGTAAGTGTACACAACTGTACTTTCCGACTCAGCTTCATCCATTTCGGTGCCGTCAGTCTCCTCCGCTCCGAGGCAACCTTCGATACCAAAAATTCTACCAGAAATTGCGGTCGTCTCCCAACTTGAGATCTCCTACTTTGGAGAGAAGGAGATCTCCTTCTGTTTCCACCAGATCCTCCAGGACTCTATCTGATGAGGACATCGAGCGGGTGGTGAAGAGGTTGCTTTCGGATCCAGCTCTGGCAAGAAAATTGGCCCCTCCAGACCCAAAGGTTTTGGAGCCGACCCCTTTACCGACCACTGTTCCTCCTCCGACTGCTTCGCTCTCGGCGCCTATTACTTAAAGTTCTTCTGTCTTGGACCCGTCAGCTTCGGGGATTCAACCTGCTTCCTCTGAGCCAATTACTCTATCCTTGATGGCTCAGTCTGGAGCCAAGGGATCTGGGAGCCGACGCTCTCAAGTTGGCTCCGAGGGGGACAGTCACCCTGGGTTCTTGTCAGAATCGACCCTCCCTCTCGGAGCCTCTGCTCGGCTCCTACTTCTGCTTCGGAGCCATTCCCCCTTGCTAGGAGTTGACCACCCATCCCCTTGGAGCAGAGGTCTTCTTTGGAGCGAGGGAGGAAGGCTTTTGAAGCTATAGAGAAGTTTTTATCCTCTTCTAAAACCATACCATTGGAACCTGTGTCCCACCAGCAGCAGGCAGCAACCTCTTCTCTCCTGCCACCCCCACAGCATAGGGAGCCAGAGGCCCAAGTAGACCCCATTGGAGGTGCCCCCTCTTCTGAGACCTCCCCAGATTATCCCACTGGAGAGCTCCATCGGAAGAGGCTGTGTAAGAGGAAGCATGTCGACTCACCTGAGTCTGTCACGTTAGACACTGATTTAGAGGAATCAGAAGGGTCCCCTAGATCCCCCTCTGAGGATGTCTCCTTTTCTGACATCCTAGAAATCCTGAGACAGAAGAGTGATTGGAAGACCTCTAACCCTACTGAGAATGAATCAGTGTATCTTGAGGCCTTTGGTTGCTGACACCGCCTTATGATCATCTCTTGGGGGTCATATCGCATAAATCCTGGGTGTCTCCAGATTCAGTGGAGCCTGTCCCGAGGAGGCCAAATAAGTTCATGACCGTACCTGAGGACAACATCTTTCTTAGTAAGGGAGTTCCCGTTGATGCTATGGTGGTAGCAGCGGCCACCAAGAAGGAGTTATCTGAGACATCTTCTAACATCCATCCTCCTAACAAGGAGTCCAGGGCGATGGATAGGTACAGAAAGCGTACTTTTTCTTCAGTGGCGTTTACACTAAGATCGCTGAGTTACCTTACTCATTTTACTCGTCTTCAGAGGGATCTTCTGAAAGAGTTAGGAGACATCCACCAGGGTTCAGTAGCTCTGGGTTCCATGAATAAGGTTTCTGCGCAGCTCTCCACCCTTACTTCCATAACTAATTCCTCCATGAGGCTGATATCGTACTCAGCAGATGGAGCGAGTAGGGCAGCCGAAGCAGGAATATCTCTCAGGAGACATTCTTGGATGCATCTTTGTAATTTTATGTAGTCCTTCAAGTCTTCCTTCACTAACGTCCCCTTTGATGGTTCATCTCTTTTTGGACCTCAAGTGAAAGAGACGTTGACTAGGTGCGAGCAGGAAGTGAAAACCTTATCTGCCGTCAGAGTCCATTTCGCCATCCCGTCTAGACCCTATCCCAAGGGTAATACAGGAGGGAAATTGTGGTTCCATAAATCTCAAAAAGGTTTCCCTCAGGCACAAGGTCAACCCTCCCCTAGAGGCAGAGGGGGAGGATATAATGGAAGACACCATCCTCGTGGCAGAGGAGGTCCGCAACATCAGGGAGACAGATCAACTTTCTCTGATCGTCCCTTCCATCGCCCCTGAAGGGTTGCCTGACTGTCCGTCTCTGGAGGCAGTCGGGGGTCGTCTATCACTGTACCCAAACGCCTGGCTAACCATCTCCCAAGATTGTTGGGTACACACCATACTATCCAGAAGTTACCTGATCCCCTTTGTTTCCAAACCCCCAGCAAACCGGTCTCTACCAGACGTACCACCCATCCAACTAGACCGTGCAACATCGGAGGTCATATCATTGCTGCAAAACAGAGTAATCCAAGATGTTCCCGCAGAGCAAGTAGGATCCGGAACTTACTCTCGATTTTTTTTAGTTCCAAAAGAGACAGGGGACTGGAGATCAATCTTAGATCTCAGCAGGCTCAACAAGCATATAAAGAAATCGAAGTTCCGTATGGGCACTCTGCAGTCGATACTTCCCTTTATCGGGAAAGACAACTGGATGTGCTCAATCAATCTCCAGGATGCGTACTACCACGTCAAAATGGACAGGTGCTCCAGGAGACACTTGCGCTTCCAGCTGGGAGCCAGGCATTTTCAGTTCAGAACACTGCCCTTTGGTCTCACTACAGCCCCCAGAGTGTTTACCAAATGCATGGCAGTAGTAACGGCTCACCTGAGACATCAAGGGTTCCAGTTGTTTCCATACCTTGACGACTGACTCCTCACTGCTACCACCAAGCATCAACTCATCAGAACCAGAGACGAGACTCTGTCTTTGTGCGCCAGTCTAGGCATCACTGTCAACCTAAAGAAGTCAGTCTTATCTCCTTCGCAGCATATTGTGTACTTAGGCTCAGAAATAGACACAACCACCATGTCAGTAAGACTAACACCGATGAGTAGAGTCTCTACACAGTCAAGTCAGATCCTTGCTAAGCAAACAAAAAGTTCAGGCCAGAGTAGTCCTTCATATCCTAGGGACTATGGCTTCCGCCATCCTATTAGTTCCTCTTGCTCGTCTACACATGAGGATACTTCAGTGGCTGCTATTTGCCCAATGATTGATGCAAGACCTCCCATTGTCTCACCAGATTTTTATAATAAACACCTGCAAAAAGGATCTGACATGGTGGTTGCACACAGAACAACTTTTCCTAGGTCGTCCACTTGTTCCTCCCAAGAGAAAGCAGTTTTGACCACGGACGCTTCCCAGATAGGGTGGCGGGGGCATTATCTGGGAATGACAGTCCAAGGTACTTGGCAGAACCATGAGAACCACTTGCACATCGATATTCTGGAGATGAGACTGGTGCTGTATGAGATGCAAGTACTTCACAGCTCCCTTCCCACCGGGACGATTGCGATTCAGTCAGACAACATGTCTGTCGTGTGATACATAAATAAGCAAGGGGGAACCAAATTTTACCTGCTTTGCAGAGAGGCCTTAAGAGTTTGGAAATGGATGATGAATACTCAGTGCTTCCTGATAGCATCACATATTCTGGGGAAGTCCAACATTTTAGCAGACAAACTCAGCTGAGCAATTCTGATGCCTCACGAGTGGTCCCTGAATCCAAAAGTTGCGAAAAAGATCTTTCACAGATGGGGCCAGCCTTGCTGCGACCTATTTGCCACTCACCTGAACACCAAATGCAGCAGCTGCTTTGCCCTTATTCCCCATCTGGGGATGTCACTCAGGGATGCTGTAGTCCACGATTGGCCCCCGGAACTTGTTTATGCCTTTCCTCCTTTTCTACTCATCCCAAAGGTGTAATACAGAAAGCATGACAGTTGAGAAGTTCCTTGATCTTCATTGCTCCTTACTGGCTTCAACAAGTTTGGTTTCCCTTCCTGTGGCCCTACCTTTTGGAGGAACCATGGATTCTGGACCCATCTCCAGATTTCCTGATTCACCAGTCGGGAAAGTTCCACCCCACCATCTACTTCCTCAAATTGACAGCATGGCTGCTCCAGTTCCACGAATAGCCAGGTGTATTCCCCTATCCTCTGCGGTCAAACATTCTAATTTCATCCCATAAACCTTCCACTCAGAAACTACACTCCAACAAATGGAAAAGGTTTTCATTTTGGGCTACGACCCGGGGCTTAGATCCAAATATGGCTGCTATAGAATCTATCTTATCCTTCCTAGCATCAATTTTCATGAAGGAGCGGCAGCTGCTACAATTAGAGTTCAGTTTGCTGCCATTTCCAATTTCCATTTTGGTTTCATGGGAAACCCAATCATGCAGCACTCCCTGTGTAAAACTTTCTTAAAAGGAGTTCTTCTCAGGCCTCCAGTCAAACAACCATTAGAACCCTGGGACTTAAACTTAGTCCTCTCATCTTTGATGTCTGCACCCTTTGAGCCATCCTCTTCATCAGACCTAAAATTGTTGTCATGGAAAACACTATTCTTAGTAGCCATAACATCTGCTAGGAGAGTCTCAGAACTGCAAGCTCTAACTATTCGACCTCCTTACATTATTTTTCACAAGGATAGAGTCTCTCTCAGGACAAACCCTTCCTTTCTTCCCAAGGTATGCTCCGAGCACAATCTGAATACTTCTGTTGAGCTACCTGTGTTTTTTTCCAAACCACTCTAATAAATCTGAGTTTAGACTACACAGTTAGACGTTCACAGAATTCTCAGATTTTATTTACATAGGACTAAAGAAGTCAGAAAATCAGATAAACTATTTGTTTCCTTTTCCGACAAGAAGAAGGGCTTGCCTGTTTCTAAGGTTACTCTTTCAAAATGGCTTTCGGATTTCTTTTCATTTGTTTATCAACAAGCTGGCAATTACCTATCAAAATTAAAGGTCATTCTACTAGAGCTGTATCTACTTCATGTTCCTTTAGATCTAGGCTCCCAATTGATACTATTTGTGCAGCATCTACTTGGGCAATATCACATACTTTTGTCACTCATTACAAATTGGATTTAGCCTCCCGGGACAGGTCGTCATTTGGGTCCACTGTACTGAAGAGTCTCTTCGCTTGAGCCACCTGGGATATAGGTGCTAAGGTCGCTGTCCCATCCAGCAAGAATTATGGCGAGATAGGACTACATAACATAAAGAAGTTATGTACTTACCATAAAGTTCCTTGTTTGTAGTCCATCTCACCTACATTCTTGCATCCCTCCCTCCTGCCCCCTTCCTGTTTCTGGGGGATCTGGTGGACTATACTGGTGCTGTCTGAACTGGTTCTAATTTGTTGTCCCCCTGGCATGGATTATATTTTCAGAATCCCTTGTCTGTATATATGCAGCTCTGCTGATAGGTACTTTTTCCTTTCTTGCAAACTAGATCTGGGGAATTGCCATGAAGCACTATGGGATAGGGGCTAGCCTCGAGCCAGTAAAAGAACTTGAGCTTTATTATCGTCCGAGTTGGAGTCAAATATCCGCTCCGAACCCATCCAGCAAGAATGTAGGCGAGATTGACTACAAACATGGAACGTTATGGCAAGTACATAACTTCTTTTTTTAGTTACTTTACCATCAGGGGCCAGTTGGCTGCCATTTCCAGTTTTCACATTGTGTGAAAACAATGATTCATTCCTTCATTGTAATTGTATAAGGCCTTTCTAAGGGTTACCTTTCTACTGCTGCCCCCTCCCCACCTTGATACCTTGTTCTCCCTTGGGATATTACCATCCTCCTGTAGGCTGTGACAAGACCTCATTTCAAATCTGTAGCTACAGCTGATTTGAAATACCTCACCTGAAATAAATTTGCTTTTTGTAGCGTTAAATCCACTCTCTTTCTTGTAAAGTTCCTTACTTGGTTTTCCACAAGGAGAAGTTGCCTTCAGAACAAAGCCATCCTTTCGCCATAATATGGCTTCTGAATCAGCACTTAGTCTATCATCTTCCTTGTTTTCTTCCCACGTTTTGCCAGTAAAGGAGAGTACATGTTACACCTGCTGAATGTGCATTGTCTACTCAGGTTTTACTTATACCGTATTAAGAATATGGGAAAGATTAGCCTGTTGTTTGTTTCCTTTTCCTCAGCAAAACTAGCGAAATGAGTGTCTTAAGTTAATACTTTTTCTTGCTGGCTATCTGAATGTATTTCCCATTTCTACAAGGAGATGGGATTGTCCTTGTCTGGATCTCCCGAGGCTCATTTTACTAGATCCAGTTACTGTGTCCACTGCCTTTTTGTCCAAAAGTACCAGTTAATGACATTTGTGCTGCAGCCACTTGGTCAAATGTCCATACCTTCGTATCTCACTATAAGCTGGCTTTGCACTCAAGGTGTAGAGCTTCCTTTGGTTTGACTGTCCTCTGGAATATCATTCCATTTGACCTCCCAGAATTTACAGTAGTTGGAGAGACTGCCCCATCAGCTGATGGATGGAAGAGGCGGTGTCAGAGATGAAAGTTATGTACTTAACATAACAGTAGAACTGATGTCTGCTTCGATTGGCTTCAACCTGCAGGGCATCGTATCTAATTTGGATCTGACACCAGCCAGTTCCAAAGTCTTTAGGCCATTTGGCTGTGCCTCCCCTACCCATAACTCCCCACTCACTGGGTCCAAAAAGCCCTGAGAGTGGGACTCCAGACCTTCCAAAGGGGTCACAATAGATCCTCTTAATCCTGTACTTCTGTCCCTCCTGGGCTTCCCTCTCACCTACTCCCTTCCATCTTGTCTTTTTCCATGTTTCGGGAGTGACTGCACGTATAGATGTCCTCCTATTCCCATGTTGCAGTATTCTCAACACTTTGGTCCTCCTGTCTTGCTACTCGACATCCTGCCAGTATACAAAAGCTTATAGCCACTGCTGGGTATGTGGGACGTCTGATGTTGGCTTAGGGAACGTGGGCCATAAAAGTGATGTCTGCACATACCAGACCTCAGAACTTCTCTGCCGCCAGTTGAATGTCAGCTGTTCCTGCCGTACAGGTCGACTGATCGAAATTTCTCATATAAGTACTCTATTGGGGACATTTGTTTTTTTTTGATCACTGCTTTGTGTGTAGGTTCATGTCATCCAGGAAGGGTAAGTGTAGGTGTGGTCGTCAGATCCCCCATAAACAAGCCCATGAGCCTTGCCTTGTTTGTTTAGGGCCTACACATGACCGTAAGTCCTGCTCCATCTGACAGGCCTTTGTTCAGAAAAATGCTATGCAGCTGTCTGCACTTGTTAAATATTTACCTAGAGAACCAGCACCTTAGGCACTTAGATTTGAGTATGTAGGGACCGTCTTTTCAGCCATTGAGCTGCCTTAGAAAAAGGCCAAGGTTATTAGACCCGAGTTTGTAGCTGCACCTCCTCTGCTAGACATCCCTCCTGTGGCTAATGTCAGCCTGGAGGAACGCTCAGTTGCCGTCGATATGGGTATAGCAGGTACCAGTGTGGAAGCCGTAGAACCCAGTGTGGATGGCACGTCGTTGGAGGTAAGACAGACATCATTTTCCGATGGTGAGGAGGAACCTCGGTTCACACCAGCTACTCAGACAGATATCTCCACTACTTCAAAAGCTTCCAAATCTAGGCCTACCTTGGCCCAGATGCCTGCTAGGCCTTCCCTAAAAAGACAAGAAAAAAGGAAACATGTTTCCTCTGCACTTGAGAGTCAGCAAGGTTGGCAGGCTTTTTCTCAAAGCCTATTTAATGCTTTTATGGCTCTGAGGCCTGCTACACCCTTAGCCTCCCCTAGCCCTCCTCCTGTAATGAGTCCTAGACCTTAGGCCTCGGACACTTCCCAGCTTGAAGCTGAAGAATCCTCCGACTCTTTCTCAGAGGATTCCTTCTCCTATGTTTCTCTTAAGGCCATCTCCCCTTGACTGTACCTCCCCTGTAGAAGAATCTGCAGAAACAGAGAAAATTTCAAAGATGAGGGAGTATTTCAAATGGGATTCATCTAAAATGACTGAAGTACAGAAGAGGTACTACGAACTTCTTTAGATGGACTCCCCTTGCCCCTTCAGCTATTCCCCCTTTACTTGCTACATTTATGGATGCTTTCAGTGCAGCTTCAATCAATCCAAACTACCAGCCTCCTGCTGCATGTAAGCCTGACAGATTCTACAAGGTTCCTGAGTGGGCCAAATCTTGGTTAAATGCCCTGCAACAGACCCTGGCACTGTCTCTGTGTCAGCAGATATAACCTCCAAGCTCATTCCTTCCTCCACTATCCTCCCCACAGACAAAGACAGTAAGGCCAATGAGCGCCTTGGGGAAAAAGATCTATACTACTGGTACCCTGACTTTCAGGAGAATAAATTATCAAACCCACATGTCCAAATATACCCTAGCCCTTTTAGGACTGGCCATAAAACTTCTCAGTGAAATTCCAGAGTCTCCAGCCAAAGCTCAGCTATATCTTTACAGGTTATAAGGCACTCCATTAAGTGCAGTTACGATGCATCAGAAGCCTCTGCCGGGTCTTCTGCATCTGCTCCTGTGCTCAGGAGATATTTCTGGCTTAGGTTACAGCCGCTTCCTGATGATACCAGGAAAAAACTCTTAGATGCAGGTGGCAGAATTATTTAAGACTTTGCAACAAAAAGCAAAGGAGTTACAGAACCTCAAACACTAGTTTGTATCTCCTATCCCCAAATTCCATAGGAATTACCTCTCAAAGACCCAGTTCGTCAGGAAGCACTCAAGCGCCTTCTCCTCCTCCTAGGTGCAGAAAGACTGCCAGGAAACAAACCCACCCCTTCCAGGCCTGCACAGACTCCAGCACAGAGGCCTCAATTTCAAGACAGGGCAGGTAGTCTGTGACTACCTGCCATCATTAAACCAACCCCTTGACTACATTCCCCTATCCCTAAGGCTCTCTCACAGCTTGGGAAAACATCAAAACAGACAGGTGGGTCTTGTCTGTCATACAAATGGGTTATTTTATGACCTGGCTCACAACCCCTTCCTTGAGAAGCATTCCGTAGCCCCCCAAAGAACAACTTCCAAATTTTCAGCCAGTTGTAGACAACCTTATTGCCCAGGGAACAATTCATCCTGTCCCTATGCCAGAAAGGGGAAAAGATTTCTGTTGCTGTCCTCTCTAGGACATAATAGAAGGGTCTTTGTGTGTTCTGTTCAAGCAGCTTTATTTTATACAAACACATCCCTTAGAAGATTACTGACTTCAACTTAAGTAACTTATATACAAATTAACAGCTGTGATCTTGCATCCTCTCTCGAATGGCACTAGGGACTGCACGTGTCTGGAATTTATACGTGCACATATAGCCTTGACATGCTTCTTAAAGATATAGTGCACACATCACTTGCACTCTGATCTACATTCTCCCTCTTTGAGAAGTAGATCGTATAATGTTATGAGGCATGCAGAATTCTATGTCCTGCATTATACAATACTAAATGTACAGATATATACAGTCACATCCACGTTGCTGCATACTTCACACTAGGCTTAGATACTCACCCATATCATGTGACATAAAACTGAAATGAGATTTAGCAACTGGAACTGTCTCTGCAAAATGGTTGACCTGTGGAGTGTTCGAATCATTTCCTGGAGTGGAATCAGAATTTTGAACATGTTCTGGTTTGGGAAGAGTGTTTGATTCACTCTTAGATATGGAATCTACATCCCAAAAGCAATGTTGTAATAGTGATGATGATTCTGGTACAGGAAGATGTCAGCGGTTCCTCCTATACTCAACACATTCCGAGTCGACCAGGTAAGATCTTGGCTCAGCACAGATGCCTGCAATCTGTCCTAGTCTTTCAAAACCTTTTGTTTAGATTCGTACCATGTCTCCTTCCCTCAGTGGACAAAATAATTTGCTTGATTTGTCATAACTGGATTTCTGGATTTTACTTTTCTTCAACAGTTGAGCCTTGATGGTTTTATTGTGCTTAAGTTTAGACTTCAGTAAACTAGAAGTAATGGGTAGCGTAGTTCTAGTTTGCCTGGAAAGTAATCTTTGAGCAGGTGATACAAGAATATCATCATGGGGTATGTTTGTGAGATTAAGCAAACTTAAGAACACATTGATGTTCTTCGTGTTTCACTGTTGCAGTCATTACATTTGGGTTATCTACTTGCAGTAGTCCTCAGTTGGCCTGATTAACAAAGTCTTGGGTCCTGTCAGTTGCTTTCCTTCTTCCATGACGTCAGGTTGTCAGGGGTTTAAAACATGCAGCCAACGCCATTACATCAGTCTTTCTTGCCGTGTGGTGCCTCAAGCAGAAGCAGTTCGCAAGTGCAGGTCGTCCGACTCCTGAAAGTTTCGTTTTCCAGTTTCAGAACCGAAGTCTTCAACTAAAGCTAAGTACCCCGTTGGGGAAACTTTTTCTTGCTCCTTACCAATGTCAGTAAAAGTTAATAATTGCAATACTTGTGGAAAGCAAATACCTCATAAAGATTTTCATTCATGCTGTATTCCTTGCCTAGGCCCTGACCACGACGTACCTTGTTGTCGGTTTTATGCTTTATTTAATCGGCGCACTGTCTATCGTCGGTATATTTTTGCCTCTAAATGTTTCAGTTCTCAGTTTAATTATCCAGAAATGTCGTCGGTTAGCCATCCAACTTCCGGGATTTCAAAAAAACGCAAGATAAAGACAGAGATAGGCCGCCGAGATCCAAAACTGCCAATGACACTTCTCCTAGGCCATTTGCCAGTTCGCCGGTACTCAGTAAGGTGCTTTCTAGTTTGGCCCCTGATACCTGCTACTTATGATCCGCAGGCCTCTACTGAGACCCATTCGGAGTCCGGTATGCCGCAAGATGCTTCAACTATGGAACCCGCGGATGTCTCTACCTTGGATGGGTCCAGAGCCGCTGCGCAGCCATCGGCTTCTGAGGGTGTATTCAGTCCTACGGATTTGCATATTAAACAGACGCCTCCTTCTTCATTTAGGCCTAAATCCTGAACCATGCCAATAAAAAACGATGCCCAGGCCGCATGCTCAGGCCTCTATGCCTAAAAAACAAATTATAAGAATGGCTGAAGATCTTATAACTCTAATCAGGGGAAGCCAACCTCCCCCTTCTAAGAGACCTAGGACTAAAGTTGTTTATGAATCTTCTGACCAGGATTCTGATTTTTCTGATTCTTCTGATGATCTGGATTTACCCTTATCTACTTATGAGGATTCTGATGCAGAGTACTCTATTGCCTCTGATTCCCCTCCAGAGGATTTTTCTTTTGGTGAAACCTTACATACTTAAGGGAGCATTTCCACTGGGAAAGCCAGGATTTTTCTCATTCAAAAAAGAGGCTTAAGGATTTCTTACTCCTGCCTCAGCATAGGCCTTTAGCTATTCCTCCTGTACTAGAAATTGTTGATGATGCTTTTTCGGAATCTAGTTTGGCCCCTGATTATTTGCCTCCTGCTCCCAGAAAACCTGACGGATGTTACAGGGTTTCTGATTCACACAAGTTCCTTTTTTAAAAATCCTATTGCAGATCCAGAGACTATTTCACAGGGACCCAAGGGCATTAAGGCTTCTACTGCTAAAAATCCTACCCCTTCTAATAGAGACTCCAGGGCGCTGGATAGATGGGGTAAGGAATTTTCACTTCTGCAACCTTGTTCATTAGGGCTTTAAACTGCCAGTTTCATATTTTAAAGTGTCAGCAACATGTTATTGGATTGCTTCAACAGAAAATGATGTTGATTCCTGACTGTGCGGAAAATAAAGAATTACAGGATATATAATGCAGTCTGCTGAACAGGTTGGAAAACATACTTTGCAATGTGGATTTGATTCATTAGAGGCCTCTTGCAGGGCTGCTGTTACTGGGTCTGTGCTCAGAAGGCATGCTTGGCTTAAGGAACAATCTTTGCCTGATCATGTTAAGCTAAATTGTTGGATGCTCCCTGAAATCAGGACCGCCTGTTTGGCAACGAGGCTGAGGAATTTCTTAAAAAGATGGAAGATAAAGCTAAATCTATACAAACTGTTAAAGATTTCTTACAAGTTCAGCCTCCTAGATTTAGTAGGCACTGGCCCTCTAAGAATTGGTCCTTTCCAGCCCCTTCCAGGTCTTCTCAAGCCAAACCCAGACACAGCAGAAACCCCAGATTTCAGTCCCAGGGGACACACAAGACTAAGCAGAGGGGGGTTTCCGCACCCAAATCAGGGAGTAGTAAGACTCCCCCCTATGAAAAACTGTTTCAATGACTTGCTTTTAAAACTTCCAAGCACTTCCCAAGTGAATGCTCCTGTAGGCGGAAAGATTGGTCTGCAGGCCAAAAACTGGGAACTCATTACCCAGGACAAATGGGTTTTAAATATAGTGTCCCGAGGATACAGATTTCACTTCCACACCTTACCAACACCAAGCGGGTGGCCAGATCTATCCCCAAATCAGTGGGCAGAGGCCCAAAAATTAAGTCCTCTCTCTTAAGCATTTGGGCTATTCAGTTGGTACCAGAAGAGGAAAAGGGACATGGTTTCTATTCGAAAGGCAATACATGGCGGGTGGCCAGATCTATCCCCAAATCAGTGGGCAGAGGCCCAAAAATTAAGTCCTCTCTCTTAAGCATTCGGGCTATTCAGTTGGTACCAGAAGAGGAAGAGGGACATGGTTTCTATTCGAAAGGCAATACATGGCGTCCTATCCTGGACCTTTCTACTCTAAATACCTTTCTGGTGATTCCAAAATTCAAGATGCTGACTCTTCACCAGCTTTTTTCTATGCTAGGCAAAGATGCATGGTTGGCAACACTAGACTTAAAAGAAGCATAGCTGCACATCCCTATCAGGGAGTCTTGCAGAAGATACCTATGCTTCAAAGCAGGCTACATGCGCTATCAGTTCTCTGCGCTGCCCTTTGGCTTATCTACTGCGCCCAGGGTATTTACAAAGTGCCTAGCTCCAGTCATTGCATTCTGCAGGCAAAGAAATATTCAGATAATACCCATACCTGGACGATTGTCTAATTCAGGCAGAAAGCCAGGACATACTTTTGAATCATCTGGCCTTTGTTCAAAGGGTACTGACTTATCTGGGGTACACCATAAACGAAAATAAATCACACCTGGTACCCTGTCAACAAATTATATTCCCGGGAGCAAGCTTGAATACAACTTCCCAGATGGCTTTCCTCACGCCAGAGAAATGGACTAACTTGACAACCTACTTAAAAAAAAGTGGCCACAAAAACCCAGATGTTCATCGTGTTACCCTGCTGCAGTCATCACACTTGGGGTTATCCTGCCGTCAGGTGGTCCCGCAGTCGGCACGAATTCCAAAGTCTTGGTCCGGCGTCGGTTGCTGTCGCTTCTTCCCTGACGTCAGAGCGCCAGGGGTATATCAGAGGCATCCGGCGCCATTTTCTTCAGTCTTTCTTGCTGCGCAGTGCCCGAAGCAGAAGCAGTTCGCAAGTGCCGGTCGGCCGACACCTGAGATTTTCGAATAGAGTTTCAGTCCGAAGTCTTCAAAGCTAAGTACCCCGTTGGGGAACCTTTTCTTGCCTCAGTCCGATGTCAGAAAAAGTTAACAATTGCATTTCTTGTGGGAAGCAAATACCTCATAAGGACTTTCATTCTTTTTGCATACCTTGCCTAGGCCCAGACCACAACGTCACTGGTTGTCGGTTTTGTGCTAGGTTCAATAAGCGAACTATAAAGCGTTGTTTTGATTTCACACGACACTACTTAGGTAGAAAATTTAATTACACTATGCCGTCTGCGCAACCTACTACCGGCGTGCATAAAAAACGCAAGGATAAGGACCGGCAGCTTAGATCCATGCCAGACTCAGAGGCCTCTGCTTGTCCGGTCGCCGGTTCTCCGGTTTTCAGTGAGGTGCCTACGCAGCCCCTGGCTACCGCTGAATTGGATCCCCAGGCCGCATCGGACCCCCCAGCAGAGATTTCTAGGCCGACGCAGCCATTTTCCTTAGGCCCTTCCGACGACATTGCAGTAGGGGAAGCCGATGCTGCAGAAACACCTTCGGTTTCTGAAGGTGTCTTCAGACCGACTACCCTCACCATTAAATCTTATGCTAAGCTTAAGACTCCTCTAAAACCAAAAAAGCC
Source organism: Protopterus annectens (assembly GCF_019279795.1). Classification (NCBI taxonomy): domain Eukaryota; kingdom Metazoa; phylum Chordata; order Ceratodontiformes; family Protopteridae; genus Protopterus; species Protopterus annectens. The sequence goes on from NC_056737.1 coordinate 1,968,496,415, forward strand.
TACACTTCAGTCTCCAGGTCAAGGCCCTATGCCTAAGAAACAGATGCTTAAAATGGCTGAAGAGTTGATTTCTTTGATCAGGGGTTCCCATCCCCCCCCCCGACAAAAGGCCTAGACAAGAGGAGGATTATGCCTCCTCTGATCAGGTGTCTGTTTCCTCAGGCTCCTCTGAGGAACAGGATTACTCCTTTCCCCCTTATGAAGATTCTGATGCTGAGGACTCCATTCCCTCAGCTTCTCCCCCTGAAGACTTCTCCTTTGGGGAAACCTTGCACACCATGAGGAAAGATTTCCACTGGGAAGGTCAGGATTACTCTGACTCAAAGAAAAGGCTCCGAGAGTTTCTTTTACTCCTCCAGCACAGACCACTTGCTATCCCCCCAGTTTTGGACATAGTGGATGATGTCTTCTTAGAATCTAGTCTAAATCCAGATTCTCTGCCTCCTGCTCCAGCCAAACCAGATAGATACTATAGAGTGCCTGACTCTCACAAATTCCTTTACAAAAGCCCTGTTGCTGATCCAGAGACAATCTTCCAGTGTCCCAAAGGGGCTAAGGCTTCTATGGCTAAAAATCCTGTACCCTCAGAAAGGGACTCCAGAGCACTAGATAGGTGGGGGACGAAGGTTTACACCTCAACTACTCTAGCTATGAGAGCACTAAATTGTCAATTTCACATGCTTAAATACCAGCAATTCCTAATGTTTCAAATAAAACAAAAGATGGGCATGCACCCTCAACAGTCTGAATTCAAGGAAATGCAAGATCTGCTGCATGCAGCTGAACAGGTGGACAAACATACTTTACAATGTGGTTTTGATGCCTTGGAAGCTTCCTCTAGAGCAGCTGTTACTGGGTCTGTTATACGTAGGCATGCTTGGTTAAAGGAACAATCTCTGCCTGATCATGTTAAAGCAAAGTTACTGGATGCACCCTTACAGCAGGATGTTTTATTTGGGGTTAAAGCAGAGGAGGTTTTAAAGAAAATGGAGGATAAGGCAAAATCTATGCAAACGGTCAAAGATTTCTTACAGGTACAGCCCCCGTGCTTCAGCAAAAATTGGCCAACAAAAAATTGGTCCTTTCCAGCTTCTGACAGACCACAGAGGGGTAAATACAGGCGCCCAAGGGGCAGAGGACAAGCACAAATCCCTTACAAACCTCGCCAATGGGGCACTACAACACAGAAGGTAGGAGAAGACAGGTCCCAAACCACTAGAAGGCAAACACAATGACTTGAACCTTAAACTGCCAAGCAAAACCCTCTTGGCAGCTCCCTTGGGAGGAAAATTAGCACTTTTTGCAGACAACTGGCACATCATCACAAAGGACAAATGGGTCCTAGACATTATCTCACACGGATACAGATTCCATTTCCACACCTTGCCAAGGATAAAAGGAATGCCAAACCTGCCACAAAATCAATGGGCAGAGGCACAAAAACAAATTACAGCTCTCATGGACATGAGAGCCATTCAACTGGTACCTACACAGGAGCAAGGCCAAGGATTTTACTCAAGGTTCTTTCTAGTCCCCAGAAAGGACAATGCTTGGAGACCCATTCTGGACCTTGCAATCTTAAACACCTTCTTCCAAGTACCCAAATTCAAGATGCTAACACTACAGCAGCTTCTTCCCATGTTGGGCAAGAAAGCTTGGCTAGTAACGTTGGACCTCAAGGAGGCATACTTGCATGTCCCTATCAGACAAAACTGCAGAAGATACCTCCGTTTCATTGCAGGTTCAACCCATTACCAATTCTCTGTACTGCCCTTTGGCTTATCTACTGCGCCCAGGGTTTTCACAAAATGCCTGGCACCAGTAATTGCATACTGCAGACAGAGAGGAATTCAAATATACCCATGCCTGGACGACTGTCTCTTCCAAGCAGAAAGCAAGGACATTCTCTTACAACACCTGGCTTTTGTAAGACATCTTCTAAGTTGCCTAGGGTACACAGTAAACGAAAAGAAATCAAAACTAGTGCCCTCACAAATTATGACATTCCTGGGTGCCAGCTTGAATACAACAGCCCAGATGGCTTATCTGACGCCAGACAAACAACTACAATTAACTCAATACTTCAGAACAATAGCAACAAAGACCCAACTCCCTGCAAGAAAAATGCTGCAGGCCTTGGGCTTCATGGCATCTTGCATACTACTAATACCATTTGCAAAACTGCATATGAGGAAATTACAATGGTACCTAAAAAGTGTATGGACCCAACACAGCCACAGCTTGGAAACAATGATAAATCTCATTCCCTGCCTTCAACAGGAGTTTTTGTGGTGGTCTCAGGTTTGTCACCTAAACAAGGGTCAGCCTTTCACCCTACCCCCAGCCAGGCAGACTATGACAACAGATGCATCGGACTATGCCTGGGGGGCACACATGGCAGGATGGTGCATTCAAGGCTTATGGACAGCAGATCAAAGGATTCTGCACATCAGTCAAACAGAAATGCTAGCTGTACAAAATGCTCTGACAGCCTTCAAGGACTTCTTGCATCCAGGACAGCTTATCATAAGGACAGACAACACCACAGTAACGTGGTACATAAACAAACAAGGGGGTACACACTCCTACCCTCTATGCAGGCAAGCAATGACCTTGTGGAACACAGCACTGGCTTACCAAGTTCAGTTACAAGCTCAATTCCTGCCAGGAAAAAAGAACACATTGGCAGATGACCCAAGTAGAAACATCATGGATCCCCACGAGTGGAAACTGGATCCACAAGTATTCGCAATGACAACTCAAAAATGGGGGCTCCCAGACATAGACCTGTTTGCCAGCCCTCAAAACTATCAGCTAACAAAGTTTTGCACAAGGACTTTTCACCAGCAAGCTTGGAAAGTGGACGCACTCTCATTCAGTTGGAAAATGCTAACAGTATATGCCTTTCCTCCACTACCCCTTCTCACAAAGGTGCTACTGAAAGTCAGGATGGAGAGACCCCGAATGATACTCATTGCTCCAGACTGGCCACGCCAGCACTGGTACCCACTATTAAGGAATATGGCCCAGGGCTCACCATGGGTCCTACCACAAATTACCCACCTGCTCACACAGCAAGACAATCAGATTCTACACAGCCAGCTCAAAACCTTAAACTTGGCTGCATGGCAAATCACCTAAGCAACCAGCCCGCTCCTCTCTGACAAGCTGTTATGGAAGTTATTCTGGAGGCCAGGAGACCCAGCACCAGGAAAGCCTACTCAGACAAATGGAAAAGGTTTTGTGCCTGGAACGAAGCTAAAGGCCAAAATACCCTTCAACCTGACATACCTCAGATTCCACAATATCTAACTGAGATGTTACACAAAGGGCTTTCTTTTTCATCTATTAAAATCCACGCCTCAGCCATTTCTGCTCACTACAACACGGATCCTCCCTTATTTTCACATCCACTTTTAAGGCAGTTTCTCAGAGGGGCCAAGAACATTAGGCCTCCCAGGAGAGCACCAACACCTACTTGGGACCTCAACTTTGTTCTCGAAAAACTCAAGCTACCTCCTTTTGAACCAGCTTTCTCAGCTGACTTAAAGTTTATATCATGGAAGACTGCCCTGCTGCTAGCAATCACTTCAGCTAGAAGAGTTTCAGAACTTCAGGCACTAGTGGCAGTAGAGCCTTTCCGCATTTTTCATCAAGACAGAGTTTCTCTACGAACTAATCCCTCCTTTATGCCTAAGGTGGTTTCCAGTGTGGCTCTAAATCAAACCATCCGTTTACCCACCTTCTTTCCAAATCCATAGAACAAAGGAGAAAGACTCCTGCATTCCTTGGACATTCACAGGCAGCTACGTTACTACTTGGATAAAACTAAGGTTTTTCAGAAAATCTGACCAGCTTTTTGTATCATATGCTACAGCATCACAAGTAAAGGCCATCTCAAAACAAACCATTTCCAAATGGATAGGACATTGCATGCATTTTTGCTACACCCACCATGGAAAACCAGTTCCTGCTACCATAAGGCCCCACTCTACCAGGGCAGCAGCTACGTCTACAGCCTTCCTCAGGGGGGTGCCAACCAAGGATATTCTGGAAGCTGCAACTTGGAGTTCAGTACACACCTTCACCAAGCATTACCACTTACCACTTTACTCTAAGACTAGAGTTGGCTTCGCCACTGCAGTTTTGCAGGGCCTTCTAGCCTCCTCTAACCCTGTTTGACTCCACCGCCCATCCTTAGCTTTGGGATTCTACCCATGTGTGATGACTGCAGCAGGGTAACACGATGAATATAGTACAGTTTTGTACCTACCATAAATGTAGATGTTCGAGTGTATACCCTGCTGCAGTCCAGGCTGCCCTCCCTCCATCCCCTCTAAACTAGCTGTACTTATCTCTACCACTCTATTCTATACTACCTCTGGGGTGTATTTGCTTGTGCCTAAGGGTTTTGTTTTATTTTTCCCATATAGCTATATGCATATGTATTTATATATATATATATATATATATATATTTTTTTTTTTTTTTTTTTTTTTTGCCTACCTATTAGGGGCACCTGACATCTGGGGCAAGAAAAACTGAAGAAAATGGCGTTGGATGCCTCTGATATACCCCTGGCGCTCTGACGTCAGGGAAGAAGCGACAGCAACCGACGCCGGACCAAGACTTTGGAATTCGTGCCAACTGCGGGACCGCCTGACGGCAGGATAACCCAAAGTGTGATGACTGCAGCAGGGTATACACTCTAACATCTACATTTATGGTGGGTACAAAACTGTACTTTATCTGCAAGGCAAATACTGCAAGCCTTGGGGTTCATGGCCTCCTGCATTCTTCTAATTCCCTATGCAAGGCTGCATATGAGGAAACTGCAATGGTATCTCAAAAGCCTATGATGTCAACATTCACAGGGTCTAGAAGCTATGATTCCTATCCTACCTTGCCTATGCCTAGAGTTCCTTTGGTGGGCAGAGGCCTGCCACCAAAACAAGGGACTATCATTCACACTACTCCCTGCTGCCCAAACCTTAACGACGGATGCATCAGACTATGCATGGGGGGGCTCACCTGGCAAGGAAGTGCATTCAGGGCAAATGGAACCCAAGTCAAATGCACCTACACATAAATCAAAAGGAAGTGTTAGCTGTACAGAATGCTCTGACAGGACCACATTCTTCCAGGACAACTAATGGTAAAGATGGACAACACCATTGTCATGTGGTACATAAACAAGCAGGGGGGTACACACTCTTACCCCCTCTGCAGACTAGCCATGAGCTACCAAGTGAATCTACAAGCTCAATTCCTGCCAGGAAAACTAAATACACTGGCAGATGAATTAAGCAGGAAACCTCATGGACCCACACGAGTGAAAACTGGAACCAAGGATTTTCAACATGTTGACAAGCAAATGTGGGAGCCCCAGATATAGACCTGTTTGCCTCCCTCCAGAACCATCAATTGGACAAATTTTGCACAAGGATTCCCCACAAACTAGCTTGAAAAGTGGATGCTCTATCCCTCAGCTGGAAAAACCTATCTGTTTATGCCTTTCCTTCTCTGCCTCTGCTCTCCAAGGTACTACTAAAGATCAAACAGGACAAGCCAAGGACGATTTTTATTGCACCAGACTGGCCACGCCAGCACTGGTAACCCCCTCCTGCGCAGTGTGTCATGCTTGGCCCCATGGCACCTGCCTCAGACTCATTCCTTGTTGTCTCAGCAGGAGAACCAGATTCTGCACCCTCAGCTGCAAACCCTGAACCTAGCAGCCTGGCTAATTACCTAATCTCTCCTTTACCACCTCTCAGTAAATCAGTGATGGATATTGTTTTAGAGGCTAGGAGGCCTAGTACTAGAAAATCCTATGCTGCAAAATGAAAAAGATTTTGTACCTGGAACCAGTCTCAAGGGATGAGCGCAGCAGTGCCCAATTTACCTCAGATTCTACAATATTTGACTGAGATGCATCATAAGGGCTTGTCCTTTTCCTCCATCAAAATTCATGCCTCTGCCATTTCAGCTCATTATAGCACAGAGCCCTCCCCTCTTCTCTCACCCACTGCTCAAGCAGTTCCTCAGAGGGGTCAAAAATTTAAGGCCACTAAGGAGAGCTCCAACTCCAGCCTGGGACCTTAACTTTGTCTTGGAGAAACTCTCTCTTCCTCTTTTCGAGCCAGATGCAACTGCAGATTTAAAATTCCTTTCCTGGAAAACAGCTTTCCTTTTAGCAATCACTTTGGGTTTAGCAAAATGAATGCACTGGTGCATGCATCTTTATCTGCATAAGCTGCTTGTATAAAAATGTTGTATTTTGCTCAGATATTCTCCAATTGTCTGCAATATTCTGATCAAATACAAGTGGTAAGGGTTTTCGAAATCCGTCTGCCGTATTAACACATACCAGTGAAGAATTTTGCAAATAAGCACAAACATACACTCATGCACATATGCCAGAAATTTATGCTAGTATTTGTAATTTTGTCCAGTGCCTTTGCATTTCTGAATTTATACCTTTTGGGCTTTTTGAAATTATGCTAATGGAGAAACTCGCAGTACCTTTGAACAACTGAACTTTGCAAAATAAACTTCTTGGACACTTTAGCATTTTAGCCTTTCAAAACTACTTTGCAGAAGTATAAACTCATTTGCCATCACTTTGCTAAAGTCGTTTATCCTTTTAAGAAGCATTTCAACAACTTTACAATGCGACTGAATAACTCTTGGGCACTGTAATATTCTTGTAATGTCGTGTTTTGCAAGAGTCACTTCTTATCAGTGTAAGAAACATATGGAGTAACAACACAATGCGAATTAATCGAACATCTCTTGCCCAAAACTCAGTAATACTTTGAAGTAACTGCACTTTGCGAGTAACTGCATACAGCACACTGAAATGTCCCCAGAATGGCAGTACCTTGCTAGGCAACTCTTTACAGTACGAGAAACACACTGTAATGGCAGCACTTTACAAATTGACACACCTAGCACAAGAAACTTTTCGAAATGGCTATACTTTGACTGTTTTTCACGAAATAGTTGCACTTTACACACAACAAACTCTTTGCAATACTCGCACAGTAATAAGCACAGTCTGTAAGCACATTTACACACTTTGAGATGCTTAAAATAACTTTAGTTATGCCCTTGGTACAATACAAAGTTGTAGTTATGCTAAAACACAGCAATTTGCCAAAACACATGCAGTCCCCTTGCTTTATTTTCACTTAATGTGCCCTTTATGCCCTTATTATATTAGTTTTGCTCATTTAAGCCCTTTTCATGCCCAGTGTATGTTTCTTGTGCTTGTTTTACTCTAAACATGCCCAGTTTTGCCTCAGACATACTCATTTTTGCTTTAAACATACTCGTTTTTGCTTTACTGTTAATTGTTTCATCAAATACTTTTATTTTAAACATTTTTTTTTAGTTAACAAATATTTTGTGCTTCCCGCTTGCTTAATAATGCTGTTTGTGGCCTTGTAATGCCTTTTTTTGTCTTTCGTATCAAATTAACAATTTGTGCTATTTCTCATTACCTTTAATTTTTTTCTGGCTCTGTTTGTACTCTTTTCTCTTAATTTTACATTCATTGTCATCTCTGCACCTCACGGCTCTGAATGTTGTTCTCTTCAATCCCGGTTCTGACACCATGTTGCTCTCCTGTCTAGGACACAATTGAAGAGACTTTGTGGGTATTGTTCAACAGTTTTATGTTGTACAAATATATCACTATAGAAGATTACTGACTTTAATTTAAGTAACTTGTATACAAATTAACAACTGAGATCTTGCAGGCTCTCCTCCTGGCTGCTTTTTCAAAATGGTACTAGGGATTGCACATGTCTGGAATTTATACATGCATATTATAGCCTTGACATGCTTCTTAAAGATATAGCACACACATCATTTGCACTCTGATCTACAATTTCTTCTCAAGACTGTTTCTAGCCCCAAGAAAAGATGGTCCCTGGAGCCCAATTTTAGATGTTTTCCATCTCAACCTCTATCTGCAGGTGCCCACTTTTCAAATGCTGACTCTGCAGGCCCTCTTCCCCTTGAATTTTCCTCACGAGGTCTTTGTTACCTTGGATACAAGGATGCCTATCTACACAGCCCAATAAGGCTCAGCTAGAGGAAATATCAACACTTTTCTGTGGCCTCCTCACATTTTCAATTCTGTGCCCTGCCCTTCGGACTTTCTACAACAGCAAGGGTGTTCACAAAGTGCTTTGCACCAGTGGTGGCCTACTGCAGGATCCTGGGGATTCAAATCTTCCCCTAGCTAGACGACCTGCTCATCTAGGCAGACTGCACAGAATACCTGCAAAGCCACTTAAATACAGTAATTTCACTTTTTCAACCACTGGGATTCAAGATAGATTATCCCAAGTGCTACCTGTCCCCCTCTCAGGACCAGATTTTCCTGGTGCAGGATAAGAAAGGATGCCATGAGGGCCTTCCTGCCACCCCAAAAGGTGGAAAGTTTAAAGCAGTACCTACTTACTGTCCTCCAAGCCACAGACATGACTGCCAGGCAGTATCTCAGACTCCAGGGTTACTTGGCTTGACCATTCCTATGTTGCCATTGGCACGGCTCCACATGAGTAAGCTACAATGTTACCTGAGGTATGTATGGACATAACACTCTCATCTTGTAGAGTACAAAATCCCTTTCCTTTCTTGCTTGAAAAAACTGATCCAATTGAGGGTGGACCAAGTGTGCTGCAACCCTGCCAGTGCAGGAGATGTATGCGGTTGTCTCTGATCTGAGTTGGGGAGCAGTCCTGGGTTCTCTGAAAGTCCAGGGCACTTGGCCAGACTCCTTCAGACAGGAATATGTCAGTATCAGAGAGATGAGAGCAATTGTGTTAGCCTTAAAGGCCTTTCACATAAAACAGGGCCCACTAAAATTGTTCACAGACAGCACTGTAGTTCTGTGATATGTGAACAAGCAGGGGAGAACAAAATCCTACTTGCTATGCAGACTAGCTCTCCAAGTGTGGGACCTTGCCTCAACACAGAGAATCACACACTTCAGGCTGTGTACATCCCTTCAGAACAGAATACACATGCAGACACATTGAGCAGGTCCATGTCACAGTCCCACAAATGGATGCTCCGCAGAGATATGTTGATGCATGGAGTATACCTCAGATAGATCTGTTTGCCTCCCCTATGAACAGACCGCTTCCGTCCTTTTGCACCAGGCTGACAAATCCCCTCGCAAGGACAACAGACACCTTTTCAGTCTCTTGGAAGGGGATGTTTCTGTATGCACCCCCCCCAAACTTCTTCAGAAAGTTTTGCGGAAAATTCAACAGGGTAAACCAAAACTCTTGTTGGTGACTCTCTTTTGGCCAGGACAGCACTGGTTCCCCCTCCTTCTGCATTTAGCCAGGGGCAGTCACCACAAGTTACCTCACAGAGTGGACCTTTTCATACAGGATAAGGGATCCCTAATATACCCACATCTGCAGTCTCAGAATCTTTCCCTATGAGTGATAGAATTCTGATCACTTACAAACACTTTACAATGAGGATGTGTTTTCAGTCCTGCAGGAGGCCAGGAAACCTAATACAAGGAGATCTTTTATGTCTAAATGGAAAAGATTTTTTTTATGGTGTCTACAGACAGATGGACCCTTTCCAGGGTGATGTCTTTTTGGTGCTGTCATACGTGTGTGAACTCTTGCAGTCAGGCTTGACGTACTCCTCTATTAAAGCCTACCTTGCTGCTGTTTCAGCTTGCCTGCTTCTGGATCCCCCACTGACGTCTCGATTGCCTGCTAAACTGTTCTTAAAGGGAGTTTTGCATCTCAGGCCCCCCAGGAAACCCATTCCTCCACCCTGGGACCTCAGTTATGTTTTGGAAAAGCTTACAGAAGCTCCCTTTGAACAAGCCTCCAGGGCCTCCCTGAAACACTGCACTTAGAAAACAGTACTACTAGTTGCCCTGACTTCAGCTAGGAGAGTGTCAGATTTGATTTACAGGCCCTCATGGCCATTCTCCCTTTCCTCATCTTTCTCAAGGAACAGGGTAAGCCTTAGGACCAACCCTTCCTTCATGCCCAAGGTAGTCATTGAACTGTCTTTAAACCAAGCCATTTTCCTCCCCACCTTTTTTGCTCACCCTCAGGGTGACAGTGAGAGAGTGTTGCATTCCCTTGATGTGCATAGACAGCTTAGGATGTTCATCGTGTTTCTTTGTTGCAGTCCTTACAAAATGGGTTATCGTCTCCGGTAGCCTGCAGTCGGCCAGAATACCAAAGTCCTTGGTATATGACGGCTGCCCTCGGAATAGGCCTGACGTCAGGACGCCAGGTACAAAAGGAGGCAGCTGATGCCATTTCCTCAGTCTTTCTTGCCGTGGAGCCCGAAGCAGAAGCTTTTTGCACATGTGCCGGTTGGCCAAGTACCTTCTTTTTGTATTCCGACTGCTTAGTTGAAGACATCCTCAGCTATGTACCCCGTTGGGGACCTGCTTTAACGAATGTCAGAGAAAGTTAATAACTGTCTTGCCTGTGGAAAACAGATTCCACACCGTGATTTTCATTCCTATTGTATTATTTGTTTGGGCCTTGGGCACGACATCTCTAATTGTGTTCTCTGTGCTTCTTTCAACCCGCTTACCTTACGCCGTAGAGATACTGCGGTGGTGGTGCTGCGGTAGTGTTGTCGCCTCACAGTAAAGACGTCCTGTTCGATTGTCAGCTAGTTTGTCTTCTGTGTGGAGACATGCGTGAATGGGCGTACCTTCATTGAAGGTTGTGTGTCAGAGCTGGCGACTCGGCACGTAAAAATCTACTGCCAATCATTAGCGGACAGGACTTCCGCTGTGGCGACCCCTAACCGGGAAAAGCCAAAAGACACAACAACAACCACCTTACGCCGTAGAGGTAGGATTTTGTTCAAGCATTTTGGAGTTTAGCCTAAGTTTGTCGGTATGGCGTGTTCTGGTCTCTTGACTTCAATTGTTCCTAAGAAGTGCAAGGATAAGGATCGTGACAGGCTTAGGGTCAAATTAACTGGCGACATCCCTGTTAAATTGGTCAGCCCAGCGGTAGTCAGTGAGGCGCTTTCTTCGCCCCTGCAGTCCGCGGATGTTCAGACCTCTGCCAGTCACCGCCTTGGATGGATCCAGAGCCGCTAAACAGGCGCCGGCTTCTGAGGCCTCTCTTCTCCACCCGGAGACCAGATCCAGACTGACGACCTTAATCCAGACTTCTGTGGTGACTAGGCCTCCCGAGTCCCTCCGGCTTTCTAGCAGGCCTTCCAGCCGAAAATCTACGCCTAAGCAGGCGTCAGCCTCCCCTCAAATGCCTCAGGCTCAGATGGTGAAAATGGCTAGTGATCTCTTGAACCTTATCAAAAGCTCTCAGCCGCCTCCTTCTAAAAGGATTGGGGAAATGTCCCCAGAAGTTTTCTGTGCCTCAGGTTTCCAGCAACTCTGCTGATGATGAGGGAAACTCTCCACTTTTTTCTGGTTTTGAGGATTCTGATACAGAAGACTCCATACCTTCTGCCTCCCCTCCAGAAGTTTTTTTCTTTTGCAGATACTCTGAATACTCTTAGGGAGCATTTCAAATGGGAAAGTCAGGACTACCCTCAATCTAAGAAACAGGTAAGGGAATTTTTGGATTTGCCTCAGCATAAGCCTTTGGGTATCCCTCCGGTTTTGGAAGAAGTTGTTTTTATGGAGAATTCTTTGACTCCTAATTCTGTTCCTCCTGCTCCCAGAAAGCCTGACAGGTATTATAGTGGTCCTGATTCACATCAGTTTCATTTCAAGAATACTGCTGCTGATCCCGAGATTATTTCTCAAGGCCCTAAAGGTGTTAAAGCTACGGTTGCTAAAAATGCTGTTCCTTCTGATATGGTATCTAGGGCCTTGGATAGGTGGGGTAAAAAGGTTTATACCTCTTCCACCCTTGCTATTAGGTCTGTTAATTGTCTTTTTCATATGCTTAAGTATCAGCAGCATACTTTGGAGGCTATTAAGACTAAACTTGCTGGTGTTCCTTCCCTGATGGAGAGTAAGGACATGCATGATTTATTGAATTCTGCCACTCTTGTCACTAAACATTCTTTACATTGTGGTTTCAACACTTTGGTGGCTTATTGCAGGGCAGCAGCCACTGGTTCTGTCATTAGAAGACATGCTTGGTTCAGGGAACAGCCCCTTTCTGAACCTGTCAAATTTAAATTACTGGCTGTACCTTTGCACAAGTTCAGTCTTTTTGGTAGCAAAGCAGAAGAGGTGTTGAAGAAGTTGGAGGATAAGGCCAAATATATGCAAACTGTTAAGGATTTTCTGCAAGTTCAGCCTCCTCATTTTAGTAGACATTATCCTTCTAAGAATTGGACTTTTCCTGACCCTAGTAAGCAGGGTCGTACTAGGTCTAGGGGTTACAGGTCTTCTAGGGAACAGGCTTCCACCCCTCAAAAGACCATGCACTGGCAGGTTTCCTCTTCAAAATCGGGGAGTTCTAAGCAAGCTTCCCAAAGCAAGCATTCCCAATGGCTCCGGTCTTCCCGTGCCTGCCTCTGTGGGCCCAGGATTTCCTTTGGGGAGAAGGTTAGCCATTTTTGCAGATGTTTGGCCCACCATTACAGACAAATGGGTGCTCAAGGTAGTATCTCAAGGCTACAAGTTCTCTTTTCACACCTTCCCTGCTCTCCAAGGGTACCCAGATATCTCCACAAATCATAGGGCAGAAGCAGAAAAACAAGTTTTTTTCTTTGCTAAACCTGGGAGCAATAGAGCCAGTTCCTGCACTGCAGATAGGCCAGGGTTTCTACTCAAGCCTTTTCCTGGTTCCCAAAAAAGGGGTCACTTGGCACCCTATTCTGGATTTTTCCATTCTCAACACTTTTCTGGTGATTCCCCAGTTCAGAATGCTCACTCTTCAGCAGTTGCTGCCAATGCTGGCCAAGGATTCCTGGGTGGTGACCTTGGATCTCAAAGAAGCTTATCTCCACATCCCAATAAGGGAAAGCTGCAGGCAGTTCCTTCGCTTCAGGGTGGGGAACAGGCACTTCCAATTCTCTGCACTGCCCTTTGGCTTATCTACTGCTCCCAGAGTTTTTACAAAATGCCTGGCTCCAGTCATTGCTTTTTGCAGACAAAAAACACATTCAAATTTACCATTACTTTGATGATTGTCTTATTCAGGCACACACTCCAGAGCAACGTCTGAAGGAGTAAAGAATCTTCTCGCCTCTTTGGGCTATGCCATCAACTAAAAGAAGTCAAAATTGGTGCCCACAAGGGAGATTGTACTCCTGGGAGCAAGCCTGAACACAGCCGCCCAGATGGTATTCCTCCCTCAAGAGAAACAAATGGATCTTTCGAATTACTTCAAGAATTTGGCAAGCATGACCCAGCTCTGTGCAAGGCAATTCCTGCAAGCCCTGGGATTCATGGCTTCATGTATTCTTATGATTCCATATGCTAGAATGCATATGAGGAAAATACAGTGGTACCTCAAAAAACCTTTGGTGTCAACACACTCAGGATTTGGACTTGATACTTCCTCTGATTCCCTGCCTGCAGACAGAGTTCCTTTGGTGGGCGACAGCCCGTGCACAGAACAAAGGCATGCCTTTCTGTCCACCTTCTGCCAGCCAGATTCTCAAAACAGATGCCTCAGACTACGCTTGGGGGGGCGTATCTAGACGGCAGATGCATTCAGGGGATTTGGAACTTTTAACAGGTGCATTTGCACAAATCTGAAGGAATTGATAGCAGTACAGCAGGCCTTAATAGCTTTCAAGCATCTTCTATCTCCTGGTACTCTTCTAGTCAGCACAGACAACACCACAATCATGTGGTACATCAACAAGCAGGGAGGGACTCGCTCTTATCCCCTGTGCAGACAAAGTATGATACTATGGTCCATAGCAGCTTCCATGGGCATTCATCTGATAGCTCAGTTTCTTCCAGGAAGGCTCAACACCTTGGCAGACCGGTTGAACAGGCAAGCCCTGGACCCTCACAAGTGGCAACTGAACAAGATCATCTTCTAACGCATCATTCAACGTTGGGGCACTCCCCAGGTGGATCTCTTCTCATCTCCAACCAACCACCTTCTTCCAACCTTTTGCACCAGGGACCATCGCAACAAAAATTGGAAAGTGGATGCGCTGCCCTTCCTCTGGACACAGCTCTCAATTTATGCATTCCCTCCTCTGCCTTTTCTTCCCAGGATGTTGTTAAAGATAAGGAACGAAAAACTAAGGGCCATCGTCATAGCTCCAGACTGGCTCAGGCAGCATTGGTATCTACTACTTTGCAGTCTCTCCCAGTTTCATCCTTGGCATCTGTCCCTGATACCAGACCTCTTGGTTCAGCACGGGGGAAAAATTCTGCATCCTCATCTTCAGACTCTGCATTTGGCAGCCTAGCTCATACTTTGAACCTTTCCCAACAGGTAGTTGAGGTCCTTCGTGAGGTCAGGAGGCCTAGCACTAGGAAATCTGACGCAGATAAGTGGAAAAGATTTTCCATCTGGATGCAGTCTAGAGGGGAAGACCCTTCTCAACCTTCTCTTCCTCTTATTCTTGACTCTCTGGCAGGCTTGCTTAATGGTGGACTTTCCTTTTCTTCTGTCAAGATCCATGCTTCAGCTATTTCTGCTCATTGTTCTTTTGAGCAGCCCATTTTCTCTTATCTTTTGATGAAACAGTTCCTCGGGAGCTAGCAATTTAAAGCTTCCCAGAAGGGCGCCTACTCCTGCTTGGGATCTTAATTTTGTACTTGAGAAACTTACTCTGCCTCCTTTTGAACCAGCTGCCTCAACATATTTGAAGTTTCTCTCTTGGAAGACTGCTTTTCTCTTGGCCATTACTTCATCTAGAAGAGTTTCTGAGCTGCAGGCCTTAATGGCAGTAGAGCCTTTTATCATCTTCCATGCAGATCGTGTTTCTCTTCGAAGTAATCCCTCCTTCATGCCTAAGGTGGTTTCTAGCCTGACTCTTAACCAGTCTATTCACCTGCCTACCTTCTTTCCTAATCCTCAGAATAAAGGAGAGAGGTTACTGCACTCCCTGGATGTGCATAGACAGCTTAGATTTTACCTGGACAGGACCTTTTCGAAAGTCTGATCAGTTGTTGGTCAGTTTTGCTCCTGGGGCTCAGGGCAAAGCTATTTCTAAGCAGAACATTTCTAAGTGGATTGCTCATTGTATTCACTTTTGTTACAACATGGCAGGGGTCCTCCACAGAGTATTAGGACCCATTCTACTAGAGCAGCCTCTACCTCAGCAGCGTTTTTAAGAAGTGTACCTACTAGGGACATCTTGGAAGCAGCTACCTGGTCTTCTGTCCACACTTCACAAAACATTACAGTTTACCTTTGTTTTCTAAATCCAGGGCTGGTTTTGCCACTGCAGTGTTGCAGGGCATCGTCACCAACCCTTAAACAGTGGGTGTTCCTCCTCCCTTTTGTTTTTTTCCTGGGCTTTGGGAATCAACCCATTTTGTAAGAACTGCAACAGTGAAACACAATGAACATAGTACATTTCTGTACACTTACCATAAATGTAGATGTTCGACTGTATTCACTGTTGCAGTCCTGGTTTCCCCCCCTTCCAACCCCCCTTTTTTTTTTTTTATTCCTAGGACACAGACTGGATTTTTTCTTTCCCTGGTCTAACCCTTTTTGGGGGCTCCTGACTGTTAAGGCAAGAAAAACTGAGGAAATGGCATCGGCTGCCTCCTTTCGTACCTGGTGTCCTGACGTCAGGCCTATTCCGAGGGCAGCCGACGTCTTATACTAAGTACTTTGGTATTCTGGCCGACTGCGGGCTACCAGAGACCGGATAACCCATTTTGTAAGGACTGCAACAGTGAATACACTCAAACATCTACATTTATGGCAAGTGTACACAACTGTACTTTCTATCTGGACAAAACCAAACCTATTTATTTTTTATTTATTTAACATTTGTTAACCAGGACAGCCCTACTTGGAACAAAGCCAATTTTCAGTGAAGGTTTGGGGAGAAATGCTTCAGACGCATGTCTTTGTAACATGGGAGGAAACCCACCCAAATGCAGGGAGGACATGAAGACTCCAACCAAGAATCTAACCAGAGAACCTCTTACTGTGAGGTGACAACGCTACCGCTGCACCGTCAGAAAGTCAGACCAGTTGCTTGGGGAAAGCTGTAACAAAGCAGACAATTTCAGCCTGGATTTCCAGAGCGATTTCTTTCTACCATGCATACCATGGGGAATATGTAGGGTCAACAGTCAAAGCACACTCCACTAGACCTATGGCTTCATCTGGAGCTTTCTTTAAAGTTTTGGACACTGCCACAATTTTAGAGGCAGCTACATGGACTTCTGTTCACACCTTCACCAAGCACTACAAATTGGACAACATTTCCAAATCCAGGGCTGGATTTGCCAGGGCAGTCCTGCATGGATTTATAGAAAATATTTCCAAGCCACCACCCTCTTTTTCCCAGTGAGCTTTGGCACTCACCCAAGTGTTGAGAATACTGCAACATGAGAATAGAAGGACATAGAATAGTTGTGCAAAATCTTACCATAACCATAGATGTCCTTGTCTTCCATGTTGCAGCATTCCTTCCCACCTCCTTCCCCTCTTCTTCACTTTACTGGATGGCATTGGACTTGCATGGTTTTCGTGGGCTGAGGTCTGACTGGAGCACTCATTTCTGAGATCTGGTACATGCAGATGTCACTTTTATGACCCACATTTCCTAGGCTAACATCAGACATCCCACATACCCAGCAGTGACTACAAACATTTGTATACTGGCTGGACGTTCGTTGCAAGAGAGAGGACCCAATTGTTGAGAATACTGCAACATGGAAGAAAAACGACATCTATGGTTATGGTAAGATTTTACACAGCTGTTCTTTCCAGTGGCTTACCCATGTGCTCTTCTTTACTGGCAGTGTTTCCTTATGATCTTACTGTATAATTATTTTATTAAGTATGGGCAAACTCAATCTGAGGTATTTTGCCAGGTATAGAGGATTATGGATAAGGAGAGAAGCCTCTGGCTTGGATCCAATGTCTGAGTGGCCAAAGTCAGATCCTTGATGCATTGGATAACCCATCTGTTGGGGAAAGACTGAAGCAAACAAGCATGGATCTGTAATTATGTTAAGTACATAACTTTAATTTTCCCAACATTGACCTTTTCAAGTACTAGCTGTCTACTGTCAATTGGCATTAAAGCACTGAAGAGCTTGGCTGCCCAACCACTGTTTTTCCTTCAGCTTTCCTCGAGTTGAGTTACTATTTGAATGCTTGTATGCTGCCCGTGAAGCTTGGAAAACTATTATATCCTCTGCATATAGCTAAGGCAACTTCAGCAGTGATATTTCAAGCTTGTACTATTGTGGTAAATGTACTTACACAGCTTTACTTTATAGCATGCATACTTATACACGGCTGTATTAGTTTTTGATTTTCAAGAAATGTACTTTGTACTGATTGTGGGCAAACTGATTAGTTCATGGTTTAAGCTTTGTTATGTAATTGGAAAGTAATGTCCGGTTGTGGGCTGGCAAGTTTGGGAACTTCTGAAAAAAAATGTGTAGAATTATATTTTATGGAGAGGATGAACCTAATCATTTACCTTTGGTTCCTCCATCGACTAAGCAGTACTGTAAGAATTTTATCTGTTGTTTTCCATCATGTCAATTGATTTTTTAAGAAGGTCTTCTACAGTGGCTGCTCATTATCCTTCCATTGTCTACATGTCTTTTTGTGGGCTTTCCACACTTTATCAGTGTAAATAATTTGTAGATAGGCAGGTATGCAGTTTTATACTTGTCTTTCAGCTGTGCTCACTTAATATCATAATATAAGAGTGACAATGGAAAGCATTGGCTAGCTATAGAGTCATAGTTCACTACATGGTATCATGATATGTGTTCGTAGGAGACTCATCCTTGAGCATGGTAGCTAAAGATTTTTCAGAATGGTACTGTGCTGGGGATATCAGAAGAAAAACTGTGAACTGTATATCCATTGCAGACTGCTTTCTTGCAGGTAGCTGATATGTTAAGTTTGTATATGTTATTTGAATAGTATCAGAATTTGGGAGGGGGATGAGATGGAGTTAAGGGAACAAGACTCTCAAGTTCGGCACATACGCTTTTTAGAGACTATGTTTTGCTATTTTTCAGAGATTCTGTGTGCTGAAGAAGGACTACATGGAAGCTTTTGAAGTGATTTTTAAGGAGCAATATGATACCATTCATCGGCTGGAAACAAACAAGCTGCGTAACGTTGCAAAAATGTTTGCTCATCTTTTCTACACTGACTCAATCCCATGGAGTGTAAGTTGTGAAGTGCGAAATCATTGGAGTAATGTGGGAAAGTGATTTAAGTAATTTTGGTAGCCTGTGTGTTGGAGATTTCCATTATATAACTGATAACCACTGCTAACTTGATACTTTCTGGATTTGCAGTTTTCTCTGCATTAATATATAACTTGTACATTGTTTACTTCTACCCTGCTGTATTATAAATTACCAAGGTTAAAGATTTTGATTACAGTATGTTTTACTAACCGCAGATATCTGTGTACAGAATCTGTGTTTTCTTTTTTCTATGTGGCACTTCCAGATTCACTTAAAAATACAGAGTGCCACTATGTTAAAACAATAAAACACATTTAATGTGAGAATGTTCAATCTCGCCGTTTGTTCTTACACACGGGTTCGGAGCCGATCCTCGGCTCCGAGTCGGCCGCATAGCAAAGCTCTGCATCTTAGAGAAGCTCGAGACCAGGCTATATCCCACAATCCTCCCTGCCATTACTCAGATCTAATTTGCCGCTGCAACGGGTCACATCGTTAAGAGAGCTCGGACCAGAGAAAACTGTTATTGACAGATAAGGTAGTTATTTTTGTTAAAAGTTCTTATAGTTCTATAGTTCTTATAGTTATTGAAAATTTAGTTTCTGATACTATAGTGTGTGTGTGTGTGTGTGTAGTGTAGTTAGTTTTTTTTTTTTTTTATAGGTTTCCTTTTGGGGCCTACCTTTCTATAACCTATAGCTATATTTTTTCCTCTTAATTATAGCTAGTGTTAAATTGTCTATTTTTTACAGTGAAATTGTTTTTTGCTTATTATGTCGGAGAAAGCCAAGTCTGGTTTTAAAAGGTGTCAGTGTGGGCAGAAAATGTCCATCACTGACAACCACACTTCCTGCGTCTACTGTCTTGGCCCTCTCCACTTGCAAGAGGATTGCTCTATTTGCCATTCCTTCAGTGGGAGGGTCATGACAGATAGATGCAGGAAACTTATAGACAGGGGACTTCTTAAGCCTGCTTTCCAGGAGGCCTTGGACAAGTCTGACCAGGCTTCTAAGTCCTCGAAGGGGTCGAAGATGTCGGAGCCCATGTCATCGGCTCCGAGTTCATCTTCTAAAGTTCGTTCGCCGGTTCCACAGACTTCGGGGCCGAGCGTCGAACGTTTATCTCTCACTGAGCCCAAGGTCTTGGAACCCGTGTCGGAGCTACCGCCACCTTCCATTCTTCGGTCGGTGCCATCTTCGGGCCCTTCGACCCGATCTTCCAGACCGTTATCCGATACTGATGTGGATCGTGTCGTGCAGAAACTTATGGAGAACACGGCCCTTTCCAAGTTGATTGCAGTTTCCTCCCAATTGGTGTCGAAACTAGAAGGCCTTCCCTTATCTCCAACAGGTCCTCCTTCGAGACCCATCCAGTCTTCGGAGCCGGAAGAGGATGAGCCGATGATAGTGGAGCCCTCGGTGCCGAAACCGTCCATTGCACGATCGACACCATTGACCTTGGCTCCATCGGAACCTATAGGTGAGTCGCGGAGTCGACAATCTCTCCTTGGTTCCGGGACCGAGAGTCGTACCGAACTTTCGGTGCCGACTCTCCCTCTCGGGGCCTCGGCGCAGATTGGCTTGGCTCCGTCCTCGGGGTCGAGACCCATGGGCCCCGTGTCTGGGATTCTTCCATGTTCTTCGGAACCGGGGGAGTCCTCGACCCAAGGTTCAGGGGTTTTTGACCTTATGAGGAAGGTTTTGTCTACACAGACAACCACTTCATCGAAGGCGTCTTCTCCCTCCCCTAAGGAGCCGCTCTCTGTTTCTGTTCCCACGACACATCCAAAGCGTGGAGCACCATTGTCTCAGCCATCCCCAGAGGGTGCCCCCTGTTCCTCGGAGGCCTCACCGGAATCCCCCTCCGATGAGGTTCCGAGGAAAAGATTGTGCAAGAGGAGGCACTTAAATTCCCCACAGGAATCTCTAACTTCTGACACTGACTTGGATGAGTCAGAGGGGTCCCCAAAATCCCCCTCCGAGGATGTCTCATTTGCGGACATCTTGGAGATTTTAAAACAGAGGGGTGATTGGCAGTCCCTAGCCCCCACTGAGGACGAGTCGGTGTTGCTGAAGGCTTTTGGTGCTCAACCTTCTACCTCCTGGGTTACTCCGCCCTTCGATGAGTTAATGGATTTGATTGCTCGAAGGGCGTGGGAGACACCATACACAGTGGAACCAGTCCCTCGAAAACCAAGCAAATTTATTACCGCTCCCCAGGACAAGACTTATCTCACCAAAGGAGTCCCGGTTGATGCTATGGTGGTGGCTGCAGCCACTAAAAAGGAGATGTCGGAGTCTTCCTCTTCTGTTCATCCTCCTAATAAGGATTCTAGGACTATGGACAGATACGGGAAGCGCGTTTTTAGTTCAGCGACTTTTTCCATGCGTTCGCTAAACTATTTGACACATTTTACACGTCTACAGAGGGATCTCATCAAGGAGCTGGGAGATACCCTCCAGGGTAACACAGATGCTGCTGTTTCAGATAAGGTAACAGCACAGCTTAACACCCTTACCTCCATAGTGAACTCGTCCATGAGGCTCATCTCGTATGCGGCTGAAGGGTCGAGTAAAGCCGCAGCTTCAGCGATTGCACTACGAAGACAATCCTGGATGCGGCTGTGCTCATTTGCGGAAGCCTTCAAGTCTTCCTTCGTCAACGCCCCCTTTGATGGTGCCACTCTTTTTGGGCCCAAAGTGAAAGAGACATTAACTCGGTGTGAGCAAGAAGGAAAGACTCTGTCTGCTGTCGGAGTCCGTTTTTCCATTCCATCTAGACTGTACCCCAAAGGGCAACGAGGCGGAAAAATGTGGTTCCGTAAAACTCAGGGATCTTTCCAGGCCACACAGAGTGACCCCCCCCCCAGAGGCAGAGGGGGGGGCAAACATGGAAGACGTCACCCTGGCGGCAGAGGTGGTCCGCAGAACCAAGGCAACAGGGATCCTATCCCTGGTAAGCCTTTCCAGCACTCCTGAATGGGGGCCCGACTGTCCTACTCTGGAGGCAGTCGGGGGTCGCTTGGCTTTATACCCACAGGCCTGGCTAACTCTCACCTCAGACTCCTGGGTAAAAAGCATTGTAACCAGAGGATACAAAATCCCCTTTATGTCAACTCCGCCCCAACAAAGAAGGTTTCCATATGTGCCACCCCATCTGCGAGGCCCAGCAGCAATAGAAATTTCAAAGCTGCTCAAAAAAAGAGTCATTCAGCCAGTCCCGGCGGACCAAAAAGGATCCGGAACTTACTCAAGGTTTTTTTTAGTTCCAAAAAAGACAGGGGACTTGAGACCCATTTTGGATCTCAGCAGTCTCAATACCTTCGTGAAGAAGGAAAAGTTCCGGATGGTCACGCTTCAATCGATCCTTCCATTTTTGCAGAAGGACGACTGGATGTGCTCGATAGATCTCAAGGACGCGTACTACCACATCAAGATGGCCAGACATGTCCAGAGATCACCTGCGCTTCCGGCTGGGAGCCAGTCATTTTCAATTTCGAGCCCTGCCCTTTGGGCTCACCTCAGCCCCCAGGGTATTCACCAAATGCATGGCAGTGGTAGCGTCTCACTTGAGATGTCTAGGATTCCGGGTGTTTCCCTATCTGGACGACTGGCTCGTCACCGCCACCACCGAGCGTCGCCTCATACAAGCCAGAGACTATACAGTCAACCTTTGTTCCCACCTAGGGATTTCCATAAACTTCGAAAAATCTGCCTTACTGCCCTCACAGCATATTTCATTCATCGGAGCAGACCTAGATACGCGCTTAACACTGGTAAAGCTCCCTCAAGTAAGGGCTTCATCCCTCAAGGAACAGGTTCTTCTACTGCAATGCAGGAAAGCCCCGGCCAAATTGGTGTTGAAGGTTTTGGGACTCATGGCAGCGTCCCTGATTGCAGTTCCTATGGGGAGATTGCACACGAGGCTCCTTCAATGGCTGCTGTTCATGCAGTGGTCGTTCCAGCAGTTACCCCTAACTCACGAGATTCTGATAACAGATTCTTGCAAGCGAGACCTCTCATGGTGGGTGTCCAGTCAGGATCTCACTATGGGCCGTCCATTTGTTCTACCGAATCTGACGGCCACGATAACCATGGACGCTTCTCTGATAGGGTGGGGGGGACTTTTTCAGGGAAGAACAGTCCAAGGGGAATGGTCCAACATGGAGTACAACCTGCACATAAATGTTCTGGAAATGAGGGCGGTGTTCTTGGCGTTGCAACACTTTCAAATCCTCCTACCTCTAGGAACAGTAGCAGTTCAGACAGACAGCATGTCTGTAGTCTGGTACATAAACAAACAAGGGGGAACCAGATCTTACCCATTATGCAGAGAGGCCATGAGAATTTGGCAATGGGCAGAGTCCACGGGTTGCTTTCTGATAGCAACGCACATCCCGGGGTCATCCAACGTCATTGCGGACAGGTTGAGCAGAGCCATCCTGTTACCTCACGAGTGGTCCCTCAAACTACAGGTGGCAGAAAGAATTTTCCGCAAATGGGGCCAGCCTTGCTGCGATCTATTCGCCTCCCCGATGAATACCAAATGAAGAAGCTATTTTGCCCTTCTACCCCCTCCAGGGGATGTCCCCAGGGACGCACTGGTACACGATTGGCCCCCGGGTCTCCTATATGCATTTCCACCTACCCCCTTGATTCCCAAATTTCTTCAGAAAGCCATGAACCTGGAAAGGACAATTATACTCATAGCCCCATCTGGCCTCGACAGATATGGTTCCCCTTTCTTCGAGCCCATCAAACAGAGGAACTGTGGATCCTGGACCCAGTACCAGATCTACTGACACATTCGTCGGGAGTTCCTCACCCATCTCTTCTATCCCTCAAACTAGCAGCTTGGCTGCTCCACTTCCCCGCCTAGCCAGGTCTGATCTACTTTCTCCAGCAGTTCAACGCATTTTGGTTGCCTCTCATAAGGCTTCCACTACAAAACTCTACAGGAGTAAATGGAAACGCTTTGTGTACTAGGCATCTAGCCAACACTTGGACCCTTCTAGAATTTCTATCCATCCTTTTCCACGAAGGAGCCTCCACTTCCACACTAAGAGTACAGTTGGCGGCCATATCCAACTTCCATGTTGGTGAGGACGGTTCTTCTATTATGTCCCACAGGCTTTGTAAGGCTTTTATGAAAGGTTCCTTCCATCTTCGACCGCCCGTCAGAGACCCTTTATTCCCATGGAATTTAAATTTGTTATTGTCGCAGCTAATGTTGCCACCCTTCGAACCAGCCTCTTCTTGCCTCCTGAAGTTTTTGTCGTGGAAGACTCTTTTTCTTGTAGCGGTTACTTCAGCTCGGAGAGTGTCAGAGCTGCAAGCACTATCAATTAAACCACCTTACTTAATTTTCCACCCAGATAGAATTTCCTTACGAACAAACCCGTCTTTCTTTCCTAAGGTATGTTCTGTCATAAATATTAATCAGTCCATTGAACTCCCTACTTTCTTCAAAAACCATACCAGCAAGTTGGAATATATGCTGCACAAGTTAGATGTCCACAGACAGCTAAGATTTTATTTGGACAGGACTAAGGATTACAGAAAAACAGATCAACTTTTTGTTGCATTTGCAGACAATAAAAAGGGCATGGCATTTACAAAACGTACGCTTTCTAAATGGCTTACTGATTGTATAGCCTTTGTGTATTCTAAGTCGAATCAGGCCTTGCCCACCAAACCTAAGGGCCATTCTACTAGATCCGTTTCCACTTCCTTGGCTCATGCAGCTCGCCTGCCTTTGGACACGATTTGTGCAGCAGCCACATGGTCTAAACCACGTACTTTCATCGCTGATTATAGAGTTGACAAAGCCTTCAAAGACAGGACATATTTTGGTTCCACTGTGCTCAGGAACGTTCTTCCATGAGTCACTCAGGGTGACGGAGCTAGGGACGCTACCCGTGTGTAAGAACAAACGGCGAGATTGAACACTCTCACATAAAGAAGTTATGTTCTTACTATAACGTTCCATGTGGAGTGTTCATCTCGCCTTTGTTCTTACATTCCCCCCCCTTCCCTCCCTCACGTGTTTGGAAGAACGAGTAGGACTAGAGTCTGGTCCACATGTCTTTACCTCTTCCGGGTATATTGCCTCTTACCTCATGGGGTATATTTCGTTACCCTTTAGTTAATTTGTCAGTGAGATAGTGTATCTGAATTTTTGTGGCGGTATGTAGCCTTAGCACCTCAGGTTTATTGTTAGTCTGGTTTGCTTGCAAACTAGATCTGAGTAATGGCAGGGAGGATTGTGGGATATAGCCTGGTCTCGAGCTTCTCTAATATGCAGAGCTTTGCTATGCGGCCGACTCGGAGCCGAGGATCGGCTCCGAACCCGTGTGTAAGAACAAAGGCGAGATGAACACTCCACATGGAACCTTATGGTAAGAACATAACTTCTTTTTTCAGGTGAAAGACCTTTCTAAACAGAATATGGGACTGGAGTAAGACTTGGATATTTTTCTGTTAGTGTACAATGGGAAGAAATTCTTAGAGAGAACCAGCTGTGGTGGCATAAAGGTTTAAAGCCCTGATTGCAGTCCATGAAACCCAAGATCAATAAACAGCTTGAGTGCTTGGTGGAGCTGACCGGGAAAGCTAGTTGTACCCATCCTGCAAGGGAGGGGTAGTTAAGGGATGTTAAATACCACAGTCATTTGGAGAAAGGGTGACACTACAGGAGACGGTGGGCATCTTGGTCGCCACCATGCTGCTTCAGCAGTAGCTGTTGTTGCAGGTGCAGAGAATTGCTGGCCTGCATTAGGCTGGGCATTGTGGTCCCCATGCAGATGCAAGCAGTCTGTCTTCTCAGGGGAGGGGTTAGGTCTGAGTAAGTACGCCCTCAGCAAAGGCACGAATCGCCACTGAGGCTGCCTGTATGATGGCCTCTCTTGTCTCACTAGGGAATACCCATTTTGAGAGAACAAAGAGGCATGGCTGATAGTTGGAGGCTTCATCGCTAACAGAAACAGTGGAGGAAGACCATGCAGAATAAAATTTAAGTACTAAAAACAGACTGCCTTTTCCCCACAAAATAATGCTATGCATGAGCTATTATTACTTGCAGAACACAAGAAAACACCCATACCCACAGTGGTAATTATAGTTACAAGATTGTTCACACCCCACCCCCGGTTTTCTGTATAGCTTATTTTGCTTGCTGGTTAAATTTGCTTTGAAAATGCATTTCTCTCTCTCATAAGTATTAGTGAATTATGTAACATGGACATGTTGAGGTTTGTGTTATCCTTTTAGGAGGGCTGCTGTTTTTTGTCATCAGTTGTATAATAAAGTTAATCATATTAGCCAGAGGACATATAGCAACATTTTCATTGAGCTTGTGAATGCTAGTTCTACTTCTGTTTGTCACATGCAGTAAGTTGTTAGCGTATTACACTGCGCTCGAAGAAGACCTGAGCTTGCCTGCAAGTTGTATAGATTGTGCTGACTTGTGTTAACCCTGTCATACCACCTTACTTGTGCGTTTAACCCTAACCCTGTTTATACATATTGAATGAAAAACCTTATTCTTTAAAGTACCACTAAACAAGACACGTGCGCACACGAAATGCAAAATCTATCCCCTTACCTAGCCTTTACTCTAACTGTAATTCAAAGACACTGGTGCGCGCACACACACGCTACACTAAATGTATCCCTTTTACTAACCCTTATTCTGACCCTAAACTACAAACACTCACATTCGACCCCCTAATGCTGAAACTTTTGATACATCCAAAAGTTTTGACATTACAAAACAATCTACTATGAATTCAAGTACATCCCAAACAGCAGAGGAAATGTATATGTATGTAAGGTGTGTGTGTGTGTGTGTGTGTGTGTGTGTGTACACACACACACACACACATATATATATATATATATATATATATATATATATATATATATATGGGTATAGTGGCAGTCTTTGAAGTGATGAATCAATGACATCCCTAACACTGACAAGCAAATGTCAACAAGATCCTGCTCATGCTGTATGTCTAGTCCTCAAACCAAAGTTGGCAGGGATTGAATTTTTATGAGTTGTCCAAAATTGGAAATGAGTCTGCATTCTTTATGTGGATCGGGGTACACAAATTTTTATAGTAATATGGCTGTGAAAAGGCTGCTGGGACTATGTCAGATGTCAAGGGTTTAGCTAACCTGAGGAAAGTGGGGTGTAACTGTGTAAAGTTGGCACCAGAGGAGCTCAGCTTTCAAAGCAAAAAGTTGATTTGCTTAACTGTAAAATCAGTAAAGTGAAAAGTAGTGGAATAATGAATTTCTGAACTTTGATATTAAGATGTCTTTCTGTTGGGACTTCCAAGATGGCCACACACTGATCAACAGCATAACACCAGCTCTCTGAAAAACAGGAACTGAAAAAAAGAAGTGTCATTGAATTTCTTTTGTAAAATTCAATTACTGGCCGGTAACTACAGTGCCTGGATGCCTGCAAAGAAGACATTTGGAAAAGCTAAAAGAAAATCAACCAGAAAAGATGGAGAAAACAGTGTCTGGGAAGGATTCTGTAGCTGTTCAGCAAAAAGTAGTTCAGGCTTCAGCTTTGGTTCAGTAGATGGCTTCCAATAATTTACAGTGAAAAAAAATCAAATGGACTCAGAGGTGATTAAAATAAATGAAACATTGAATGAGTGTATCAGTTCAAACAACAAATGGCTGGAAAAGTAGAATAACCTTTAACCATTCAGATGAACTGATACAACTGCAGCAGAGGTTGAAAAAGTAAAAGCTGGCTGAATATGAGGTTTCTCAAGAAGAACTGTTTAAAAAAATAGAGTTAGATGACTGTGTGTGTGTGCAGAAAAAAATGAGATTTTCTGCTATACCAGAGAAACTGGAAGGGACCATATTAATTTTATAACGGCATAAATAAGCAATTGGGCTAGTGTTCCACAATAGAATGTGTTAATTGAAAGGGCTTCTGTATCCAGCTGTCTTCAAAGTGTTTTTTTTTTCTGGATGATCAAAGTATTTTTTTTATGCAGAACAGGTTAAGGAGAAAATAAAGTTTATCCAACAAAAAGTGGGTCAGCAAGCAGAAGGGAGGCTTTGCTTTTCATTATTTTGATGGTAAGGTTCATTGAGAGACTTTGCCAGTGAAATCTTTTCCAAATCTCCAAAAGAAAATGCTGGAGAGAGAGAGAAGCACAGGAGTTGACTAGAAGAATCAGTTGTACCTTGGACGAAGTTTGGTGGTGGCCAATGGAGATAAACAGGAAAGAAGACCAACACCACTGAAATTAGTGAATAAATGGAAGACTATAAAGTATGTTACGTTTATAAAACATGGTTTTGCAAGAAAAAGTCGGTGAAAAACACTGGACTTTTGTTGACTTTGCTAAACTTGTGGGGGGACTGTAAAGCATACACCCACTTTATATCATTATTGTTTAGTAGAACAGTAAAGGGAGGAAAACTAACTAAGTAAAATTATTTTGTTCTTATTAGTATTTGTATAAATATTTCATGATATAAACTGTATGTTTACAGTAAAGCAGTTTTGTATACTATGTAGTTGGGGTATTTTAAATGTGGGGGTGAGTCTTTTCAGGGACTGTTGTATGCATTAAATATATTAATGTAAACATACTTTTTCAGTTGTAAGAAGTATAGGTTTTATGGTATAACAAGATAAAGGCTGTAAAAACAAGTTTAATATTCATATTCCGTGATCTTGGGCTGTTGGGTTAGGTTGGGGTAAAAGTGTAGTAATTTGCGTGCAACACAAACGCTGGAAAGGCACATTCAGAAAAACTGTTGTGTTGTAGATGGGAACGGTAGCTTTTTATCACGATAGCTATGTTGTCCATATTATCCGTGAACATGAATGGCCTTATAGGTGTAAATAAAAAGGAAAGAGTGTTGTATTAAGAAATGCAGAGTGCAAATAGTAGTGTTGCAGGAGACACATTTGTAAAGTAATGAGCATGTGAATTTGACATATAAATTATTTCAGAATGGATATTCAGCAGAATGTCAAGGACAAAAGAATTATATTGATTGCTAGAAGGGACTCCAATAGTGATAGATTAGGGAAAACAGACAAATGATAGATTTGTGATAGTGAGGGACTATTGGCAAGGGAGGAGGATTACAGTGGCATGGGTTTATACTCCACAAAAAAAACTGCTATTGTGAGGCTTAAGAACATTTTTTGAGAGCTAATCCGCTTTCAGCAGCGAATATCATTTATAGGTGGGGACTGGAATTTGATTTGCAATAGTGAGAATGTATTGAGGGACCTAGAAGGGACAATATAACAAAAGAGGGTAGATTTCTGAAGAAATTTATGATAATACTTAGTATGAATTATGTGCATTCAGTAGTAGGAACTCTGATATCCAATAACTGTTTCTTATCTTGCACCAGTAAAAAGATAAAATTCCAGTGTTATGAAGTAAAAATAAGACACTGATGCTTTCCCACCTACCTGTTAAAAAGAAGAATTTAAGGATTGGATAGTGAAAAAATATTCAAGAGTTATTAGGGAAGCTAGAAATATCTTCAGAAGTTATAGCCGTTGACTGGGATAAAATGGAAATAGGAGTTCAAAAATAGGGCTGAAATAAAAGAGAAAAAGATATAGTTAAGAAGTAATAGAAATTACTTAAAGGGGGCTGACAAAGGTTCAAGTACTGCATAATAAAGAGAATCTCACAGACCAAGAGGAGGATGAACAAATGTACAATGCTAAAGAGAGAAAGTAAGGAAGTATCCAGATAATATGCATAGTTTAGAAAGATTACAGTTAACCGACTATTTTTGATAACTCCAGAGCACAAAATCTCAACAGAATGACTTGGACAACAAAACATGGAAGGGTCTGTCGCCAAACGTCAGGAACCTATAACAAGAAAAATAACCAGATATCTTTTAAAGGTTGTAGAGATTTTCCAGAAATTTATATAAAGCAGAGAAATGTGAAAATCAAGAAACAGAATAAATGGAAATATTTGTGGAAGACTTAATTATGCTAAGATTAGTGGTACATGAGGCCCAGCACCTAACAGTTGAGAGTAGGCGATGAGATAAAAACAGTGATGTGTTATCAGTCTTGAGGAAAGTCTTCAGGAACAGATAATATTCCTGTGGAAGTTTGGAAATTCAGAGAGAAGAAAGTGATAAAGATCTGGAAAATTTTGTTTAACAATATTTTAAAAGGAGGGGAAGCACCAACATCTTGAAAGAAGGTTGTGGTGGCCGTGTTACTTAAAGATGTGAAAGACCCTTAATGTCCAGCTTCATATAGATCCTTTTCAGTTTTAAACCACAATTATAAAGTTTGTCTATAGTATCTAAAAGAAGAGCAAAGGTGTTACCAAAGTTAATAGATATGGAACAGTGTGTTTTTTTTCTGGAGGGGAGGCAAATATTTTACAAGTTTAGTAGTGCACTAATGTTCCAGAGGGAAGAAGAATGTAAGAACACACCTCTGTTAGTAGATTTTGATGCAGAGAAAGAACTTGACTGAATAAGCTGGGATTTTTATTAGTAGGGCATCAGAAATGTTTGCATTCCCTGATACAATAGTAATATTAATTAGAGAGATATATGAAGGATTGAGGCAAGAATTAAAATAGGAGGTTTAATCTCAGATAAGCTATGTTATTCAATGAGGAACCAGGCAGGGGTATCCTCTTCCAACTTTATTTGCTTTATATTTAATTCCATTGGCAAAGAAATTAAGAGACTCCGATATGCAAGGATATAATTGGTATGGTAATCAAAAGTTGGCTTTATTTTCAGATGGTATTATTTTGTTCCTGCCAAATACAGAAAAGGACATCTCTGGTGTGGAATGCTTAGAGACAGTTTCAAGTCTTTTTGGGATACCAAATTAATGAAGATAAAACAAGTGCTGTAGCTGTAAATTATGTACCCACTCAGTTGTTTCAGCAATGCCCATATTTATGGGAACATATGATGAAGTATTTAGGAGTATGGATTAAAAAGGCTTCTGCTATGGCAGCTAAGGCTATGTGGGTAGAAACTAAAAAGATGATACAAAAATTGAGAAACTGGATACTCTTATGGATATGGGTAGTAAGATGTAAGCAGTGAAAATGTTTTTAGACTTGTATACTGGTCTGGCAAACTTTTATCAACCCAAGGAGAAGTTGTGGGCAATAATTAATAAAGAATTGAAGGAATTTATCTGGGAGGGATAGAGGGCAAGAGTTAAATGGGATAAGTTGATCCTTCCAATAAAATAAGGTTGTTTAGGTTTTCTCGATTTGGAGGGGTAATTTATAGCTACACAGTTAAGGCTCGTATACATAACACAATCAGATGGTTAATTCAGAGTGTAAGGGGATGATGATGATGAAGCAAGGGGGAAGTTCAAACATACAAAGTGGGATTTTGGATGCAGATACTTAAGAAGAGTAATAACCATACCAAATATTATATTCATAAAGTAGCAGAAAATATTCTAAGAACTAAGCCAATATGAGACTGGAGAAAGGAGATTTTGCCAATAGGGATGGAGTACAGAAAATAGGCAACAGGGGGATGGAATGTACTGGAGAAGAAACCTGGCAAAGGAATCAAGATATTGGGAACATGTAACTCGAGCAGAAAAGGTCATAGAATGGAATGAAGCCAATAAAACATTTGGATTGCAGGCGTGCGACTACCTTCTTTACCAAGGTTTGATCTCAATGCAGACATAGAGAAAGTGATAGGGGAATTTTAAATTAAAGTCCTGTTCTGGTAGAGTTGGGTTTAGAACCGAAGCAGCTGTAAAAAGAAGTAATTAGTAGGGTATATAAAATATTGCATGATGACTGTAAGAATCAATCAGAACCAGGCCACGGTGGTGCAATGGTTAGCATTGTTGCCTCACAGCAAGAGGTTCTGTTTTCAGCTGGAGCTCCTCCTGTGCGGAGTCTGCATGTTCTCCCTGCGGTCGAGTAAGTTTTAAAAGACATACAGGTAGGTGCGTGTGTGCCTTCTGTGAAGGTTGGGTACCGGGCTGACAACTTGACACCGTAAAACCACCACTGCCATTCAATCTGTGGACCTGTGATCTGCTGTGGCAACTCCTAACCGGCAAAAGCTGAAATACACTGATTTTTACTGCAAGAATCAGTCAGAAGAGGTTAGAAAAGACTGGGATGAGAGACTGGAAAATCACTTTACAAAAATCAATGCAAATACATACGTATGGTTTCCAAGCATACAGCCAAGTCCATAAGGTTTAGGAACTTTGCTTGGAAGTGTTTGCATATGTAGTTTTACACCCCAAGCAGATTTGAAAGAATTTTTTTGGGGTAGAAAGCAAGTGTTGAAAGTGTGATGGAAAAGAAAGAGGAAACTGGGAACATATGTTTTCAGAGTGTAATGAGTTGACAAATGTTAAAAATAGAACAGAAATATTGGCTGAGCAAATTCTTGCAAGTAAAGAAATGATTCTTTTGAGCTGAGAAAGGGATACAGGATCTGAATTGCCTAGACATAGTGTGAGAGAAGATAGGTGTGTATCTGGGTCTGTATGTTTTTAAAATATCTCACAACTGTCCAGATTTAGCCTTATAAATTTGGTCTATCATAAAATTTGTGGTTTTCTGGCAATTCACAGAGGATTGAAGTCACTAAATAATGACTTATATACTAGTTCGAGTTCATATCCTTCAGAAAATGCATGCTAAAACAAGTCCTGTTCTGGCAACTAAGTTAAAAGATAAATATTTAACATTTTTCCCTGTTTTGGGTCATTGTATCCCCATTATTTCAAGCTTTGTCCAGATTTCTTACAATGAGAGGTTGACAGGTATGCGTATCTCAACTGTGCAGATTCTTCCCTCATAAAATCTGTGGTTTTCTGGCAATATACAGAGGATTGAAGTCAATAAATGACATATATATTAGTTTCAGACTTCATATCCTTCAGAAAATGCATGTTAACACAAATCCTGTTATTCTAGCAACTTTCTAAGTCTGTAAGAGCATTATTTAAAATCTGTCCCTATTTTTGGGCCTTTGTCCTTCTGTTATTTTAGACTTTGTCCAGATTTCTTATACTAAGAAGTTGAGAGGTATGGAGGGTATGGTACATAATGCCTTAGTTGGGGGGGGGGGGGCAGGTTAGTTAACATGCTCAGGCTTAACCCTAAAACTTGGTTACAGGGGACAAGATCCTGGATCTTCTACATCAACTACCAGACTGCAGAAGGAATTGAGTTCGAGTTTCAGTACATTTTCAGGGACTTGTGAGTTTCACTGCATTTTCATGGGATTGAGTTTCAAGGGAAGAGAAGTTTCCTGTTGCTCATGCTGAGTCTGTTTTCAATGTGCAGCTAACTGTTTTGTTTAGCAAATGGTAGTCACTGTTTGAGCTGCAGAATTTGAAAGCAGTGTTAGTAGCATAATTGCCTTTGGCGCAGAAGGCTGTGGATTCTACTCCCACACCATGCAGGTGGAGTGCTAATTATTTCAGTGTTCTTTCAATTACTGATTATTTGGTGCATTTTAAGGGGTATAGAGGTTCTGTGTGCTCTCCTCTGTATGAGGTGCTTATTAACTTGCCGGTCATTCCGTATTGCAGTATTACCCGCTTATCAATTTTTTTAATGTAACATCGGCAATTTATTTCTTCAAGGGCAGCATGCACTGTAAGGTTGTTTGCCAGTAGCAACCCCTTCATTAGTTACAGTTTTCTTTAATGTGGAATTGTTTAGATGACTTAATTCTGCAGTGATTGCACTTCTTGACTGATATTGGTAGATTGTAATGACAGATATCTTGGTGGCCTTTTATGGTTGAAATTTGTTGAAATGGGTAGTTTTATCTTTATTTGTTCATGCATTTTGTTTAATTGATTGCTGAAGTCATGTTCAAAACTACAAATTTAAAACACATTCTAACAAGTGGTGCTGTGTTATACAAGGAATATAATTTAATAAAATCAGGAAGGTGAATCAAACAACACATACATGTATGCATGGCCCTAAAATGTGTACAAGGAGCCTATGGTTTGAAAACCGGCCAAAGGTAAACTTAATCCTCCACTGGCAGATGCATTTTCTTTGAATGTGAGTTTTAATGCCATTTCAGTGAATGTGAGTTTCAAGGGCAGAGAAGTTTACTGCTCATGCCAAGTCTATTTTCATTGTGAGACTATTTTTTGTTTAACAAATGCCTGTCAGTGTTTGTGTTATATTATTTTAGTATCTGTAATTATTGTAAAAGTAAATAGGAAAGCATTATGCACACTGACAGGTTTGAACAGTGTTTATGGTAACCAGGGAAAATTAGCCAAATAATGCAACACTGGAATGGCTGGGCAGGGGGGCTGCCAGAGGAGGGGCTGCTGTGAGGGGCTCCGATCTATCATTCTGCCTAGGACCCCATTTAACCTTGATCTGGCTGTGGTGGGTGGTAGCCTTGCCGCTATAGGTTGGGGAAGCACACTAGAGATTTCTGCATGTAGTTGTTTTTAGTGCCTTTGTAAGTTCTGCATAGTTGAGTGGCTCCTTGGCTCATTTTTACAAAAAACAATTGCTTTTATTGAATAATTACACTTTTATAAGCTGTTATCTTCAATTACTTTTTGCATTTCCTTAAGTTTAAGTTCATTTGTTGGTAGCATTTCACTTCAGACACTTTTACATTAGGAGAACCGGGATTACTCATCTAGTGGCAGTAGGTGTTTGCCTGGTCTATCTGAATTGGGAAGCACACAAAAGGGGTCTAAGTATAGTTGTTTTATTAGCCACAGAGCTCAGTAGTCAGTTTTCTGTATTTACAGTGCTGGTATAAACTCGATGTCCTTCAAGGATGCATCTGCAGTCATAACATATGGGTTGTCCTGCCTCAGGCAGCCCTTCGGTCGGCCGGATTCCAAAGTCTGGGTCTGGCCTCGGCTGATGTCGCACTTTCCCCGACGTCAGAGCGTCTGGGGTATAAAGGCATCAGCTGACGCCATTTTCCTCCGTCTTTCTTGCCGCGCGGTGCCCGAAGCAGAAGCTGTTCGCAAGTGCCGGTCGGTCAGATCCAGTGAATTCAGCTACCGAAGACTTCGAAAAAAGCTAAGTACCCCGTTGGGGACTCTTTCTTGCCTCTGCCGATGTCAGACAAAGTAAATAATGGTTTAACTTGTGGGAAACAAATACCTCATAAGGATTTCCATTCCTACTGCCTTCCTTGCTTAGGCCCAGACCACGACGTATCGGCCTGTTTAGCCTATGCTTCCTTCAACCGACGAACTCTTAGACGTCGGTCGGAGTTTGCAGAGGAATTTTTTGGAGCCGCTTTTGCTTATAAAATGCCGTCGGAGACTCCGACTTCGCATATGGTCAAAAAACGCAAGGAAAAAGACAGACACTCGCGGCCCGCGGTTTCGGCTGAAACCACGGCTAGGCCTACCGCGAGTGCCTCGGTTTCGGCAGAAACCAAGTCCTCGGAGATTCCTTCTTCCGAAACCATACTTCCGACCACCGAGGCCTGGGAGGCCCCGGCTGAGTCGGCTTCAGAACTTCCTACCGAAACCAGTGTTCAGGAAATGTCCGACACCATTCCATTGGACATTTCTACTCCTGCACGTGGGGCAGCTATGCCCCCTGCTTCCATGTCCATTAAGGCCTTTTCAAGGGCTAAAGCTGCCAAACTTTCTAAAGCTTTGCCTGCCAAATCTACCTCCCAGAGGCCTTCCTCTAGTTCACAGACCCTCAGCCTTGCTGAGGACCTTATTTCCTTAATTAGGGGTGCACAACCTCACCCAGACAGGGCCTCTCAACCTCCTCCAGACAAAAGGCCCAGGACTGACCCCTCTGACCCACACTCCTCAGATGATTCCACGGATGGATCTGAGTTGTCAGACCACCAGGAAGGGGCTTATTCGCCTTATGAGGATTCAGATGCTGAGGAATCTATCCCTTCGGCCTCCCCTCCTGAAGAGTTTTCCTTTGGTGAGACTCTACACTCCATGAGAGAGCATTTTCAATGGCAAGGTCAGGATTTCTCTGATTCTAGAAAAAGATTAAGGACCTTTTTGCATTTGCCTCAGCATAGGCCCTTAGCTATACCTCCTGTTCTGAATGTAATTGATGATGTGTACAATGATGTCAGTACAGCCCCTGATACTCTTCCTCTGGCCCCTGCCAAACCTGACAGATACTACAAGGTCCCGGATTCTCATTACCATCTGTATAAAGCCCATTCTGCAGACCCAGAAACTATTTCTCAGGGCCCTAAAGGGGTTGAGGCCGCTACTGCCAAGAATCCTCTACCCTCTGAAAGAGAGTCTAGAGCTTTAGAGAGATGGGGAAAGAAGGTGTATACTTCTGCAACTCTTTCTGTCAGGGCATTAAACTGTCAATTTCATATGATACAGTACCAAGAGTATTTGTTAGATGAACTGAATAAGAAACTTTCTTCTCCTGAAACCCTAGACCGTAAATCCCTTCAGGATTTGGTATACAACTCACAACAGGTTAGTAATCATTTCTTAAAATGTGGCTATGATGCACTGGAGGCTTCATTTAGATCAGCTATGACTGGGGCAGTTATTCGTAGGCATGCCTGGCTGAAGGAGCAATCTTTGCCAGACCATGTCAAAGCTAAACTCCTGGATGCTCCAATGGAGAAACAAAATTTATTTGGCTCTCTGCTCAGGAGATCTTAAAAAAGGTTGAAGAAAAGGCAAAATCTGTGCAAACAGTTAAAGATTTCCTGCAAGTTCAACCACCGAGATTCAGCAGAAACTGGCCTACTAAGAATTGGTCCTTTCCAGACTCAGACAGAGCCCACAGAGGCAGGAACAGGCGCCCTAGAGGCAGAGGTCAATCGAAGGGCTCCTACAGAGGCCGTCAGTGGCAGCCTGCCAACCAGAGGAGTAGTGCAACAGCAGCAACAACCACCACTACACCAGGACAGGCTCAATGACTTAACTCTGATTCCACCTACCAGGGATCAACTGGAAGCACCCTTGGGCGGAAAGCTGGCTTTATTCTCAAAAAACTGGCATTATATTACAAAGGATACATGGACACTGCAAATAATAGACAAAGGATACAGGTTCCACTTCCACACTTTGCCAAAAAGAAGCGGAATGCCAAACCTTCCACCAAATCAGAGGGCAGAGGCTTTAAGACAAATCAGCAATTTACTTCAGATGAAAGCTATAGAAAAGGTACCATGTTCAGAACAAGGCCAAGGATTATACTCCAGACTATTCCTTGTGCCAAGAAAAGAAAATCAGTGGAGACCTATTCTCGACCTGTCCACACTGAACACTTATCTCATTGTGCAAAAATTCAAAATGTTGACCCTACAGCAACTTCTTCCCATGTTGGGCAAGGAGTCTTGGCTGGTGACTCTAGATCTCAAGGAGGCATACCTGCACGTCCCTATTCGACCAAGTTGCAGAAGACACCTCAGATTTCTTGCAGGATCAGAGCATTATCAATTCTCAGCATTGCCCTTTGGCTTATCTACTGCGCCCAGAGTATTCATGAAATGCCTGGCATCAGTAATTGCACATTGCAGACTACAGGGAATTCAAATTTACCCATACCTGGACGACTGCCTAATACAAGCGGACAACAAGAAAACTTTGTTAAAGGACTTGGCCTATGCCATACACCTGCTACAGACCTTGGGATACACAGTCAACATCCAAAAATCAAGACTAGTGCCATCCCAAAGGATAACCTTTTTGGGTGCAGATCTGGACACAACCACCCAAATGGCCTTTCTCACAGAAGAAAAACAAAAACAACTTCCAGATTACTTCATGGTTCTGACAAGACAAACTCAGCTTACTGCAAGGAAAATCCTGCAGGCCCTGGGTTACATGGCATCCTGCATAATTCTAATACAACATGCCAGGCTGCATATGAGGAAATTACAATGGTACCTAAGGAGTGTATGGTCTCAACACAGTCACAGTTTAGAAACCATGATACCAATCATTCCATGCCTTCAAAAGGAATTCCTGTGGTGGGCTCAGGCCTGCCAGTCCAACAGAGGGTTGCCTTTCAACAAACCAAAAACAAGGCAGACCATCACCACGGACGCCTCAGACCGAGGATGGGGAGCACACATGGAGGGCAAATGTATCCAAGGCCTATGGCCTCAAGGACAGCTAAGCATGCACATAAACCCAAAGGAAATGCTGGCAGTGAGGCATGCAATCGAGGCATTCAAACCCTTCCTCCAACAAGGACACCTGTTAATAAGGACAGACAACACCACGGTCATGTGGTACATAAACAAGCAGGGAGGCACACATTCTTACCCTCTATGCTGGATGGCTATGAATCTGTGGGAACTATGCCTGTATCTCAATATCCAACTACAGTCCCAATTCGTGCCAGGGAAAGAAAATGCACTGGCGGACAGCTTAAGCAGAACTACCATGGATGCACACGAATGGATGCTGCACCCAGACATCTTCCAACTCATAGCAAAGACATGGGGAATGCCGGAGATAGATCTGTTCGCCACCCCACTCAACCATCAACTGAAGACATTCTGCTCAAGGACATACCACCCACAAGCTTGGAGGGTGGACTCTCTCTTTCAGCTGGAAAGCCCTAAAAGTATATGCCTTCCCACCTCTCCCATTGATGTACAAGGTTCTACTGAAGATCAGGGAGGAACAGCCAAAAGTGATACTAATAGCTCCGGACTGGCCAAGACAACACTGGTATCCATTATTGAGAAGCATGTCTCAGGCAAAATCATGGCCTCTCCCCCTATGGCCTCTTCTTCTGACGCAGAACAATTTCAAGACCCTGCATCCCAACTTGAAAACATTGCAGCTAACTGCCTGGAAAATTCCTTAAACCCAAATCAAACTGTTTTATCTCAGAGGGTGAAGGACATTATCCTGGAGGCTTGCAGGCCTTCCACAAGGAAGACATACTCAGCTAAATGGAAGAGATTTCTCATTTGGAGCACATCAAAAGGCTCAGATGTCACAGTGGCAAGCATAACACATATCCTAGAATACTTAGCAGAATTGTTCCATAATGGCCTGTCCTATTCTTCCATTAAGATTCATGCTTCAGCAATTTCAGCAGAATACAATGTGAATCCACCTATCTTCTCGCACCCTCTCCTCAGACAATTTCTGAGAGGGATCAAAAATATTAAACCTCCAAGAAGACCCCCCCTCTACCTGCCTGGGATCTCAACTTTGTGCTGGAGAAACTGACACTTCCTCCTTTTGAACCAGCAGCATCAGCGGATCTACGGTTTCTATCTTGGAAAACTGCATTCCTTCTGGCAATCACTTCAGCAAGAAGGGTATCTGAGTTACAAGCATTAATGGCAGTGCAGCCTTTTCTTATTTTCCACCAGGACAGGGTTTCACTAAGAACCAATCCTACTTTTATGCTAAAGGTGGTATCTAGGGTATCCTTGAACCAAGCTATTCACTTGCCTACGTTCTTCCCTAATCCACAGAATAGAGGGGAAAAACTTTTGCACACCCTGGATATACACAGACCGCTACTACTTGGACAGAACAAAAACTAGCAGAAAAACTGACCAACTTTTTGTAGCATATGCAACTGGAGTGCAAGGAAGAGCAATTTCCAAACAGACAATTTCAAAATGGATAGGAAATTGCATTCGATTTTGCTACTCCTTTCATGGAAAGACAGTTCCTGAAAACATCAGGCCTCACTCCACAAGGGCCACGGCCACCACTACAGCCTTCCTACGAGGGGTGGCTACCAAGGACATTTTAGAAGCTGCTACTTGGAGCTCTGTGCATACATTTGCCAAGCATTACAATCTACCTTTATACTCTAGATCCAGAGCAGTGTTTGCTACTGCAGTCCTGCAGGGGATCTTAACTACACCATCCTTTTCTTAGTACCTCCTCCCCCAGATTGGCTATGGTATTCTACCCATATGTTATGACTGCAGATGCATCCTTGAAGGACATAGTACAGTTTTGTACCTACCATAAATGTAGATGTCCGATAGGTATGCAGCTGCAGTCAGGATTACCCTCCTCCTTCCACTCTGTGGTATTCCTAGGTACTTACCCTCTTTTAGCTAGCTGGGGGAATCTATTATGGTGTATTTGTTTGTTTATACATGTATATAATTTGCAAATGTTTGGAACTTTTCAGCATTTATCCAAATTTAGCCTTCCTAGAGGGCACCTGGCATCTGGGGCAAGAAAAACTGAGGAAAATGGCATTGGCTGATGCTTTTATACCCCAGGCAGCTCTGGCGTCGGGAAAGTGCGACATCAGCCGAGGCCAGACCCAGACTTTGGAATCCGGCCGACCGAAGGGCTGCCTGAGGCAGGACAAACCCATATGTTATGACTGCAGATGCATACCTATCGGACATCTACATTTATGGTAGGTACAAAACTGTACTTTATATTTGTATGGAGCTGCTCACTGTGCCATTGCCCTGTACAGATGCAAACATCTGGAAACACTGCTTATTTTCACTATACTGTGAAAGTTTACTGTGCTATTTTTTTTGTTTTGTTTGTTTGTTTTTCTTTAAAGTTTAAGGTTGCCTTTTCAGATTACTGTAAGGGCTGCAGTTCTGCACTGAAGTGATTCTTAGTATTAGGCATTTGTTTGAGTTTCTGTAATACATGAGTTCCAAACCAGTCATTTTAGATTGAGGATCAAAATCTGCACTCTTGTGACAGGAGAGGGCTGATTTCACCTATATGAGCTGGGAGTTGCAGGTGGAAAGCTCACTGTGTGCTTATCTGATTGGCCTTGGGGCA
Source organism: Protopterus annectens (assembly GCF_019279795.1). Taxonomy (NCBI): domain Eukaryota; kingdom Metazoa; phylum Chordata; order Ceratodontiformes; family Protopteridae; genus Protopterus; species Protopterus annectens. Next base: position 1,968,536,475 of record NC_056737.1, read on the forward strand.
TGGTTACTGTAAAACTTGCTTTTTTCTGATTGTATATAAACCTTGCATTTGCAAGAAGCTGCTGTTTGCACAGCAGCGGTTATTCGTGCCTTGTATATAATCAATCACTAGAAGTTGAAGTTTCCCTATAAAAAGCACCGTCGTACTTTACCTCAGTCTCGTGTTACTCAGAGGGCAACTAGTTTGCATGTATGCATTTAGTTAGGACTGTTTAGGTCTACCTTACCTTATTATAGCACCGAGGACTATTGCTACTCAGAGAGCATCTGGTCTGGTCCTGGACTGCTTCGCTGGTTAGATTAGCTGCAGATTACACCAAGTAAGCACCCTTCCCTCATCCGGTTACAAACACTCTCCACTCCTGTCCTTTCAGGTACACATTAGGACTTGCAACCATGGCTGTGCACTTTCCTGAATCTCTACATCTAGTTTGGTGGACATGGGCATTGGGGCAATGTAACAATTGCTTTATATGCACTGACAACTGAATAGACAAATACAGTGTGTGAGAAATATAGTTAGACATTTACACTGAAGGCTAGACTCTCAACACAAAAAGCAACAAACAGGTTGACAGGGAGTCACACACACATCACTCACTGCACCCACAAAGGACCACACACACAGACTCACATATGTGGAGGTGCTCACATGCAGCTTACGTAAACCTCAAAGCCCCCTCAGGTACTCCACATACACACAAATATGACAGTTTCTATCATGACACATAAAGCCACATTTCACTGTCTCTCATCTACTAAGAACATAAGGCAAAACACTCCACAGCCCAGTATTCTGGGTATATACTAGGCTGAATAAGAGGAAGGTTGCAGTTAGTTGCTTGTCAGGGACCAGGATTCTGCCAGGTCACGCATGCACTCAGGTCACTAAACCCTAAGTACCTGTATGACTCCGTCATAGCCCATGTTGGTGTGAATGACCTGCGACGTACCTCCTCGGACTATATGAAGAGAGAGATGATTGAGCTCTCAGAATATGTGTCACAGGCAGGTATGAACCTAGGATTGAGCGGCATTCTACTGTCTCTAAAGATGTTGCAACAGTACCAGCAGAAAAAGATAGACTTTAACAACTGGCTTAGCTACTGGTGTCATTCCAAAGCAGTCCAATACATGTCAGCCTGGGAGGACATGGTTGATGGGCCTCTCTGCTTTGCCAGGGATGGTCTTCATCTGTCCACCTCTAGGCTTCTAGATATTGGCTAAAACGTTATCCACCCGTATAGTGCCTTTTTTAGGCATTGCCAAACAGACAAACCTTCCAACATAACAAAAACTACTCAGGACAAGCTGAAGGTGTTACTACTCATTGCTGGGAGTCTCAACAAGAAAGTGCACTCCCTGGTAGCTCTTCTCACACTGGAAAATGCTGACCTCTATGCATTTACTGAAACATGGTTCAAAGCTATGGAAAGCACTACAACAGTGCATGGCTGTGATGCCTTTCATACGTTCTGACCACCTACTGAACGTGAAAGAGCAAATGGCAGAGGTGTATCTATCTAGATAAAGAATAAGGATGCCTCGAGGCTGGTCAAACAATATGACATGCTTGAGCTACTCCATGTCCAACTAACCATGGGAAAAATCCGTTACCATATTCTTGCTAGCTGTAGATGCCCCTCCATGAACCAGGAAACCCACACATCATACCTAGAGTTACTTGAATCACTCACCATTCAGCCCAAATACCATACTCATTCAGCCCAAATACTGTACTCATAGGTGATTTTAACTACCCTTCCAATAACTGAGAGGCATACATGACCACTAACATGCAAGCCCAAAGATTTCTTGACTTTGTAAATTCTAATGCCCTGGAGCAGCTGGTTTGCACTTCAATTAGAGAAATAAATATTCTAGATCTAGTACTCACAATTATGGGAGAGTGCTGCCCCCCCCCCCCCATGTGATGTCCTCACTGGTAAAATCAGATCACAAAGCAATGTCCCTTGAAGTAAAGGTAAAACTAGTCCCCCCACCTAACCCCCAAAACTTTAAGAACTTCTCTAAGGTAAATTACCCCCTATTAAGGAATGGCATAACTAGGTTCCAACCTCCCCCAAATCCAGGAAACACAGAAACCTATGCAGAGGGGTACACAAAAGCCCTGTACAACCATATAAACAACTACACAGAAACGGCAGTACCAGACTGAAATAAAACCAGGTCAGACTACAAAAACAAGCCACCCTGGTGGACCCCTGGTGTTATTAGGTTGCATAACAAAAGAAAGATCATGTTGAGAAGTAAGAGGGAGTGTGCAGAACAGAGCATCATGTCCCTCATTGGTCTAAACAACTGAATCAGGGAACTAGTCAAGTCTCTGATAGCAGACTTTGAGGTAAATATAGCCTTCAAAGCTATGGATAACCATAAGGCATTTTTTAGTTATGTCTGCTGTCTTACGGGTAGCACCCAACAATGTGCAGAATTAGTTGTAGATGGCATCACCTCTGCTCAGCCAGAAGATACAGCAAATCTGCTGGCTGACAAATTCATCTCATATTTCAACTCCTCATCTCCCCAGTTCTCCTCCAAGAAATGCCCTCTACCACACCACTGCCAGTCATCACCAAAGAATAACTTGCGACTGCGCTTTCTAAAGTTAAAAACAGTGTTTTAGTGGGACCTGATGATATACCAGGTTGTCTCTTAAACAGCTTAAATCGGGACCTATCAGGCCCATTAGGATCTCTGTTTAACCCCATCCACTGCACTGGCTTTGTACTGATAAGAGTGGAGGACAGCAACAGTCATCCTTCTGTATAAAGGGGGACCATATACTGACCCGGAAAATTACAGACCATAAGTTTGACCAGCCTTATTTGTAAGTCCATGGAAAGAATAATCATGAATGTGATAAATAATGACATAAGAAAACTCCAAACACTGGACCCAACCCAATTCAGCTTTTTAAGGGCAGGTCATGCCTAGTGAATCTAGTGGAATTTTTTTTTCAGAAAGCCAGTAAGGCCATGGATGAGTGTAAAACATTACATACCACCTACCTCAACCAAGGAATTTGACACAATTCCCCACTCGGGTATTATAAATAAACTCACAAAACTGGACATAATTCTCTATGTCATCAGATGGATGGCCAGTTGGCTCACAGACAGGACATGTGGTTAAAGTGGATGAATCTAGATGCAGCAAGAGGTCAGTTACTAGTGGTGTACCACAGGGCTCAGTGTTGGGACCACTGCTCTTCTGATGTACTTCTCTGAAGTCAAGGCTAATGTGGAAGGCCTCTGGATGGCAAAGTTTGCTGATGACTGCAAGCTGGGTCAGTCATTGAATTTCCCCAATGATGTAGATATCTTTCAGGAGGGTGTAGATCAGGCAAGTGATTTGTGCCAGAACCATGGTGTAAAACTAAATGTAAAAAAAAAAGCATTCTGATACCCTTTGGGAAGTCAAGTACCCGTGGAAATCACAACGTCAATAGCACACCTCTAAAAGTAGACTTAGGTACACAGAACTTTTACCTCCATGTGTCTACATTGGTGAGGAAGTTCTGTGGCACAACTTATAAGTAAAAGTATAGCATCCAGATCCAAGGGAATTATAGTTAGGTTGTACTCAGCCCTCATTAGGCCAGTAACTGAGCACAGTGCACAGTTTGGCATGTACTTGACTAGGCACTTGCAGCAGCTGGAGTGACCTCAGAAGCTCCTCACAAAGAAAATACAAGGTGTAAACAACATGGCCTATGCAGCTAGACTAAAAGCCCGATCCCTTTACTCTGTCTCGTACTGATTATTAAGGGGTGACCTCTGCCTGATGTACAAGGAACTCACAAATCTAGCCCTGATGGAGCTGCTACACATCTGCAGGTCAAACAGCACAAGGGTCATCCAGTCTAGGGATCTAAACTTAGTCAGCGACTCAAACACAGCATGTTGGAGAGATGGAGATCTGTCGCAGAGTTTGCCCCTTCTTTGGAGTAGGCTACCTATTCACATTAAGCAGAGCTTTTCCCTGGGTTTGGATCAGTGGATGGGGAATCATAGGATCATAGGCGATTACTAGGCTAACCGTTCCAGGGCCCTTACAAGCCTAGCCAAGTTCAACCTTTGTTCCCAAGGGTGTCTGGTTCAAGCAAACACTAAAATCAGCAACTGTTGCCCCTGTCCAAGAGGGACACCGGTGGAAACCCCAGGGTGAATGTCCAGTTACCCATCCAAAAGTCCATATTACACTTAAATAGGGGAGGCAAGGGGCTTTTACATGAATAGGAAGCTTGTTCCAAAGGTGTGGCAACCTCTGTGAGACAAATCTGTCTTTCTAGTAAGTTCTGTTGATGTCACATACCAGGTTAAGGTCCTTTGCACGAGTGCCCTGTGTGCCATTTGACTTGCGAATGTGCAGCATTCCCATTAAAGCTGGGTCAGAAATTGCTCTATATGCAAGGCACAGGTCACCTCTGAGCAGTTTGTATGACACAGAGTAAAGTGACAATGATTTCTCTCTGTCCGCATAAGACAGTTCTTGAAGACCCAGAATTTTCGTTGTAAGGAACCTGTGTAGTCTCTCCAGTTGCTGCAGGTGTTTGGAAAGGAACATACCAAAGGGAGCATTGTACTATATTATTGGCCTGATGAGGGCAGAGTACAGAGCTGTTAGAACCTCTTTTTTTTTCCTGGAGGCAGTGCCCTTATTTATGAGATGAGCAGTACAAAATGCCCTTCATACCACTGTGGAGACACAGTGATCGAAGTTAAGGTTGCTGTCAACCTGTGTGCTTAGGGTATTGATATTGATCTGGTAGCTTGCAGGAACATCACACTTGCCTAAGGGGTTGATAATGCATTTCTTTGCACTAATTTTAAGACCATGACGTTGGCACCAGTCATTAGTCTGCATAAGACATTCTTGCAGGATATTAGCATCTCTAGTTTTTCAGTGTTTGCTCCCAGTTTGTAGTCATCAGCAAACTTTGTCAGCCACAGTCCTTGAGTTTTAGCCTATACTTCAGAGAAGTAGATTCCGAACAGTAGAGGTCCCAGAAATTATCCCTGTGGAACACCGCTGTTTACGGGTCTGCTGGAGGAGGTGGAATCCCCTATTTTGACCATATGAGTTCTGTCACTGAGCCAGTTTACAACCCACCTGACAATATATGGGTTGATACCAAGCTGAGTGAGTTTATCAATGATGCCTGAGTAGGAGGTTGTGTCAAAGGGTTTGGCTAAGTCTAGGAAGGCCATATGCACAGATCTGCCCTCATTTAGGGCTTTTTTGACTGTCTTGAAGAAGTCCACCAAGTTTCACACACTTTCTGCGGTCATGCCTGTGTCCTTTATGCTCTGGAGCAGTCTGTAAGATACTCAAGGCGTAGGCACAAATAATCCATGCATGTATTGGGTAAAATCAAGTTGTATTGGCTAGGGTTGTAAGGGCTCTGAAGCCATTAGACTAGTAATGTCAGATCTTTTATAGGGGCAGGAATCTTGCAGAAGAAATTGAGCGAGTTTCATAATTAATAACATGGTGTCAAAATCCAGTGCTCAGTTACGACCCCTCACCCTCAGTCTAAGTAAGACATCAGGGCAAAACTGTTCAACATTGCAATGAAGCAACTTTATGCTCTGAGGATACTGAAGAGGAGGAAGCTTACTAGTGTTGTGAGGATCTGCAGCACTGCCTGGGTAAAACACGAAAGAGGGATTTCATTCATCATAGGTGATTGAATTGCCAAAGATGGTAGTCGACTAAAAGCAGGGGTAATGGGCAGTTTTGACCTTAGGATGTGAAAGGAAGTGGGACGTGCTTTTAGAATTCTGCCAAGGTAATCCAGTTGTAACAATCCCTGTGTTTCTGCAGCCTAAAAGATGGCTTTACATCTAGGTATCACCAGATGG